>NC_039259.1:5300760-5458260 GCF_003368295.1 Carassius auratus | reverse complement strand
CACTGCTATTGTGAGCTGCTGTCTGCCAGAAGGAGTAATACACACTAGTTCAGCAATGCTAACATTTGTCTAATTGATTTATAATGCAGTCAATCTTTAGGGGTTCTACCTGCAGCTCCTGATTTTCCATTACGGCCGGGAATGCTGGGATCCCTGTCCATCACTTCCTCTGGGGTTTCTGATTGGCTGCTGTAGCCACGGCCTCCACCTCCAGCAGCAATGAGTAGTGGAATGTGGACACCATTTACCACCTGTAACCAATGGAAACAGGACGTGTAAGACTATAATTTAACAGTGTAAATCTTCCCATTGTCACTAAAATGTGAGGTGCCATGATGCTAATGCGGTGTCACCAGGGTATTGCTATTCTAAGATGTTAAGCATGCTACTATGTGGATCTGCTTAGGGCCCAGCCCCAATCTGTATATTAAAATATTCAAATTGAATCTGGTTTGCATGCTCTACATAGTTAGTTAACAATGTTCTTCAGATAAAGCAGAATTTCAATAGAATTTGATGTTAACGTGACTAAGCTAACACCCAATACTATTTTACACATAAACATGACACGAGATGACACATGAATATTGTCTGTGAATATTACAGTGAATTGTAATTAGATTTATTGATATCAGTATTGAATTAACTATATGTATAGGCAATTGTTGCATACAACTCTCCCTGCCATTGATTGATTGATTGATTTGAGGTCATTAATTGTGGTGCATTTATGCACCAACATGTAACACTTAAAGTAAGACATTTTTAAAGAAACTGAAAAAACTGAAAAAAAAGGCATAATTCACCCAGGAATTAACATTTTGTCATCATCACCACTCTCAACTTCCTCCAAACATGTATGAGTTAAAGTTTAAAATATGTTGAGATAATTTGAAGAACGATTGTGTCCGAATAGTTTATGATAGTAGCAGTTTTTCATTTTAAGATAGATGTGCACATATTTAAAATGTACAATGTTGGAAATATCCAATTTAAAATGCATTTTCTGTAGTGTCACCTTGAAGACGTAGGTGCCTCCTCCTCCTCCACCACCTCCTCCCTTAAGCTGGGTCTTGTTGATTGATGGTCCTTGCTGTTCCTTGCAGATCTGCTCCATAGTAGGCACCATCTATGAAATAAAAAAAGAATAATAATTTATGCAATCCTTTCATGTTTTACTAGATGCAAATCATACCCTTTTGACATTTTTTTAAACAATAGCACAGGGCTGTGTTGGTAGAAAGGATTACCCACATTTGGGCAAGCATTCTCTCCTTCCTGTCCCACTAGAATATACAGCAGCTCATCCTTCTGTAACAGGAAGTCTCCGGTGATGTACACCCCATGTGACTTGTGGACTGCCTGGACACTGCGTCCACCCGCTGCTCCATACGCCGTGATCCTAAACCCCAAGACAAATAAGTAAGCAGTCATTTAGCAGCTGCTTTCATCCAGAATGACTTATAGTGCACTTATTACAGGGACAATTCTCTGTTATTGACCAGGGGTTAAGTGCTTTGCTCAAGGGCACAATGGCAATGGTTCTTCACACACTTCTTATGGGGATCAAACTGCCAGTCTTCTAATTACAATCGTTTAGTAACTACACCACAACTGAACGAGGAATGGCATGAATCCCCTGTACCTAAAGCTAGCCAGTTTCCCTGCAGTTTTCTTTCCTACAGAAGCATTCTGACTGACATGAAACCTCATAACTCTACATATACAGTAAACATCTCCACTAATGCAGTTCCAGTTGATTTTGATATTTGCATGTCACTAAGAAAACAACATATTACACAACGCATACATATTGTGTGAAAAAGTCCATTTTAATTCATATACTTTCCAGAAAATAAGTCACACATGACTGAAAAAACAAACACAGATGTTGCACCATTTCGATGTCGAAAAATTCAACCTTCTTCCTGTATAGGCTGTCATTCTACACAACAACTGTCAATCAGCTATCTCGGATGCATTGTTTGAGCTGAACTGATTTTCATTTCTCTCCAACAGAAGCTACTTGCAATGCCGTCTCAGTATTTGGTCAAATGAGGTGTTCCAGCAGACAGCATAATATTACCTTCTGAAACCGTATTTGCATCAGGAGCATGTCTTGAAATGTCATCCAGGTAGACAGCTAACTTTGAACAGAGCTGGGAAAAAAAAAATCTGTTTTCTTTACAGACTTTGCTAAGTGAATGTCATTATCAGTCTGGGTGCTACTGAAGCAATGCAGCTGATGAAATGTGTTTTCCCATTTCTCCTGCTCCACGGACAACAATTACCTGAACGACCTGACGGGCTTGATAACAGGCAGCAATTGTGCAGAAGAAGAATGTTTACCCATTTCATGGTCGACAAAGTAACTGCTAAATTCCTACGGGCTGAACAGTATGGCATTGGGGTTGTGGTGGTCAGGACATTATGTGTGTGTGTGTGTGTACCTGTATTTCCTCGTCTCTGGGATCCGCCACATCTGGATGCCCTTGAACGGTCCCTTAGTGCCGACAGTGACATTAACATTGGTGTTGCGGTATGAGTTACTGCACTGAGTCGGAGTTGGACCGTCCTGTCCTGTTGCTCCGCAGGTGTGGAATATCCACTTGACAGCTGAAAACACACACAAATGTCCACAAATACAGTGAATGCACTATTAGCTTTCTAAAATAAGGATTCTTCTTGTTCAGAGAAATAGAGAGAGAGAAAAAAACACTATAACTCGGTGTAGAACTTATACAAAACAAGGCTGTACTCTTTCAGATGGCAAACAAAAGAGATGCTATGCGATGTGTTTTGGCTGGCTGGGCTGTCAAAAGCCACAGACAATTTATGATTTTTCCCTTCTTAGCTGGAAACCTGTAGAATGTCTTTCACACACCTGAAAATAGCACCACATGAAGAGTTCATTCATTGCTAAATGTCAAATGCTCTTTTTCATGAGAGGAATGAGGTTCTGATTGAGTTTACTTCACTTCTGATAAGATGTATTCCAGGCTTACATCCAATGGATTCTTAAGGTTAAAATGTATTACAGGTATGTTGCACCACATTTCATTTTTTTTTTCTGAAATCTTTATCAGCTCAGAAGACTGGAGGCTGATCTACGTCATCTTCATGCGCTATGTATTATCTTTGTTTGCAGTGTCCTATAACAGTAGCATTTGCTTTATACCCTAGTGAAAAAGGAGTACACTTAAGCATACTTCTGAAAAGAGTACTTATTATATAAAAAAAATAAAAAAAAATAAAAATAAATAATAATAATAATAGATATTTGGATAACAAAACCATTAAAAAAAAAATTACGAAAGTGATATAAAATGAATCCATATGAATCAATAAATTTAAGTGCAAACTGAATATTGTGATTTTTGTGATTTTTAAAATTGTATTATTATTATTTATTTACATTTTTTTAGACAATTTGTTACGTGTTAACACATTTCATAGACAAAACTGTATGGGAGTGGAAAGTTATATTATTTATCTTCTGACAACGTGCAAATAAAAATTCATATAATGACCAACGCCATTTACTAGGAACAGTTCAAATTAGCGTAGGGTCATAGACGATGCTAATCAGGTGCTGGTGATCTAACAACACGGGCGCAAAATAGGCTAAGACCCATAAATCACATTGCATGATTCATTTTAATACTCTCCTCTCTGAAATTTCAGGTCTGAAAGGGAAACATCTACAAATGAATTTGGAGTAGGCCACAAAAATAACACTTTTTCCATCGCATTTTTATTTTTTATTTTTAAAAAAAAAAAAAAAAAAAAAAAAGAGTGGGAGTTTTTGCAAGTGCATTTTATTCCATCAGTGTATGTCATCTTCAAGTTAAGTTTTAAAAAGATATAAACTTTTAAGATTTGAAGTATACACTCGAAGTGCACATTCAGTAAACTTCTTTGCTATTTCTCTTTCACAAGGGTAGATTGGGGGCTGGAACCAATCCAATGGCAATCAATCCAGTTTTGAAATGAATCACCTGGACAAAGTGAGACCAATGCGAGACATACAAAGTCTCTTAGTTGTATAAATATCCCCTATTTTCATGCAGTGATGTTGTTCTAGTTAAGTCTGCAAATGAAACGTCCAAATAAAAGTTTACTTCCTTGCCAGCAACCTACAGAGATCTGTAATTAGATCTGAAGATAGAGGAAGGTTTGAGTTGTAAGAGAGGTTCGCGCCTGACAAATATCACCAATTATGGTCTTATACAGCTTCCTTTTATTAGAGTTCTTGAAGGTTTGATTGGTGGAAATGGCTGAGTCATCGGAAGCTGAGCTGCGGCGCTCAGTGCATCATGAGGTTAGCGGCCCGTCTCTCTTTTCTCATCAGAAGAAGCAATCACGCAGACAAAGTCAGAGGAAGTAATCAAGGAGACAAAGGCCGAGGGAGCTGAACTGACAGAAGAACATGCTCCCTCTCTCCACAGGGCTGAAGATTTGAGTCAGCGTAAGGCATACTCCCCATTCAACTGGGCTTTACTTGCCAAAATGAGATGCCATGGTGGCAAAGGGAGAAATCGATATTGGAGGATGAACGGGGAGAGGGCAAGAACGGTAAAGAGAAGGTAAAATTAGAGATAGCAAGAGGGTGAACGAAGGCATGACGGTATTATCTGTCTTGAGCAGTTGTGGTTTTGAACAACTCAGAAATTATAGGTTAAAACTAGACATAGGTGGCATGACCAAGATGTATTATGATATACTTCTTTTTGATGGAAAGCCAACTGAAAAAAAAATAAAATAAATGGTGTGTATAGAATAAATGGAATGCAGTAATGCAGAATCCAGTAAATTATACTTATCATTTCTAACTTGTTTGAATTAACATAATGTAAAAAATTAAGAAAAATACAACTAAATATGTAACACTATGTGACTGAATGAATATGCACTAATTTAAACAGGGATGACTGCTCATTGGTTCTGTACTAATTGTACACAGCTAACAATGCTCCCTTTTTAACAGGTTATTGTCTTGACTTGAATGCATTTTGATCAGTTTCTTTTATTTTCTTTCCATTGCTACATTTATTACAGTATAACAGCACTGCACATTTGCCACCTATTTATACTTTTCAACAGTTGTATGGTGTGTATTATCACCAACTCTTGCTGAGAATCAAAAGCTTTACAGATTACATTATTTTAAGTAGTCTCTTATGGTCTTAAACAACAGTCATGAAATATTATTATTATTATTATTATTATTATTATTATTATTATTATTATTAATAATAATAATAATAATAATAATAATAATAATAATAATAATAACAAAAAAATACATAAATAAATAACATGACTCGTGCTGAAGCCAAATCTTCCAAATAACATGATATGATATAATATGATAATAGGATGCTGGATGCACTGTATATATATATATATATATACAGGGTGCTTGCTGTCTAGATAACAGAACTTTTGAAAACATATGAAACATAACACTTTTTCTTAAATTAAACAACCAAAATCTCAACATGTCAGGAATGTTAGTTTTCTGAAGCATTTAGAAATAGATTTCAGCATTTTCGAAATACATTTAATATAGATAATGTTGAATATAACATGATTCATCCTTTTAAATATGAGATCCGCTCTCTTAAAAAAATACAAATAATAATAATAATAATACTGTTGCAACCACAATTAATAATTCCAAGCAAATTGCAAGCTTTCAAAAATATAATAATAATAATAATAATAATAATATACAAATGGTAGAAAATAAATTAAATTATCATCAATTGGCATGAAATGTATCCTAAATTGTAATGACTCATATACTCCCCCTCACCACCACATGCAATCGTTTACAGAGCTACAAAGTGAAAAAAAAAGGATGAGTTCAAACAATCATTTTAGAACACCCTGAATTGTCCTCCTTTTGCCTATTCAGACACTGAAGAGAAGAGTAGGATGTTGTTTTTGACCATTCACAGCTGAACTACACCAGAGAATGACTCGTGTGAGTGAGACTTGCTAATGAGTCTTGATGAATAGCAGATTAGCTGCTCGTTCAGATTTATTAAGGCTGAAATGGCGTGGGAGTCATTTCACAAACACTCAAGCTCACCATATTGATAAATGGCTATGCTCCAATGAGCATGAACATAAGAGGAACACCTGTATATGCTATGAGCAAGCAGATCGGTCTTCCCAATGCTGATGACATTTGGTAGGACATTTTCAAAGGTCATGTGCTAGACGGCTGATTTTACAAACGCTTTTTGCATGTTCAGTAGACAATCATGCTAATGTGAAGCAATGTTTTACAATACAGGCTTTATGAGCAATCCTGATCATTTGAAAACATAAATATGAAATTTTGACTCTGATATAATATTTTAACAGAGTATGCTTTAGAACCAAATCACCCCAAATCTGATGTCACCCTGACTCAGATGTGCACCAAAAGCTGAAGAATGGAAGCACCCTTAGATGTTATAACCGGTCTTTCAGCAGTGTTTGTATTTTGGAAGATGGTGCAGCAATAGTCCAGTAGATGGCAAACTTTCTTTTCTCTGCAGTGCACTTCCATGACAGAGAGAGAGAGACAGTCTCTGAGCCTCTGTTCATAAGCATTCATCTTCTATATCCATTAGAAGTCCAACATATCTGGTGTACTCAAGCATTTCAACAATTTCAGTGTGCTCAGAAGGAATTACGTGGTCTGGACTTTGAATTAGCTGCTCTGATGTTTGCAGCGCATAACTCATAAGTTGCTGTGAAAACAAAGAATCCAGAGTCTTTTTAAAACACGGTGCTACCATTGTTGGAATTGGGAGTGTTGTTTAGATCTAGCATCTGCTTTATCAAAATATGTATTCTGCATTATTTGACAAACTAACTTGTGTGTTTCAATTAGGATTGTCCAAAGAACAATTAGTTGACACCTATTTGGACACATTTCTAACTTTTTATTTTGCTTTGTATGTAGATAGATCGATTACACCTACAATTCCTGCTGGCCTGAGACTCAAACTCACTCACAACCTTTGGATTACAAGTCAGACTCTCAAACCATTAGGCCATTACCTCCCCCAACTTAGAGAAATGAACTAGCTAGTCACAACTTTTCCCAAAAATGTTTTAGCAAGGTCGCTTTTAAACCCCACCGCAATATAATTGTCGTTAATGACATCGCATGCAAGTGGTGCAGTGATAACTTTTGCTAATTAATCAACTCGTGAATGCTATTTAAATGTAAAATTATTGTAGTGCATTTACACCCCCCAAAAGCTTTTTTTTCACATAATCACATAACATGCAGTATGTAATTGGTGTTCACTTTGCTCTTGTATGCTGTTCAATTTTCCACAATGAAATTTTATGTTAATGAGAGTGATACATCTTGACTTACTGGGTTGGGTTTGCATAAGGGACTAGCTTAAAACAAACCATTGAACAATGACTGAAACTGTGTTAGTTTTAGTGCTCATGCACTCTATAGTTTAAATACAATAACATGAATAACTGTGGTCTGCACACAACTTTAGACTTGTTATCACATTGGGGCAAATTTCCGTCAGAACAAGCCAGATAAAAGTTAGAAACAACTCTAAAAAGACAAACAGCTCAAGCACATGAAAGTAGCAAAAACTCACATTCTGTAGAAGCTCCAGGCTCTTCATAGAGTGCTGTAGTGGTCTTGATGCTCGCATAGCTTGGTGTGAACGGCACTTGCGTGGAGCTTATGGGAGCCACTGGAGGAAATTCTCCGTTGGCTGAAGATGAGAGAAAAGACAGAATGCATTTTTTTTTTTTTTTTTTTTGTGGTCCAACAATACTCTGCAGCCAGAGAAAATGTTGCATGTATTGTTAAAACACAGTTTCTGTAAGCCTATAGATAATAGCTGTATTTTGGCTCAATGAAAAAAAAAAAAAAAAAAATTTAGATAATATATTTCATTAACAATAGCCTTTCTCTAAAGCTGGTAGTGATATCCACATCTTTGTTTTGAGAATTGTTTAATATACGAGACATGCACCGAAAAAAAAAATGTTCAACTGTTTGCATATCTTTCAAATGTTAATCATATGCTAATAAGGTTGCTTGCTGATGATGTCGGAGTCTTAAATGGGTGAACACTTGACCTCAGAATCTTGATATGCATTACTCAACAGGGAAAATTCCATGTCACTTAGTCACTACTTAAAAATTCAGATCACAAATGGATAATAATTGTATATAAAAATAAAATGTAACCTTTAGTTATAATTGCTAATACATCAAGCGTTTATGGCTATCTGTCATTTTTACTTTCATTGGCAAAAGCTGTTACTGGGGTCATGTAACATGTAAGCCAGATGCCTTTGCGTTTCATGAGGATTTTTCTGCTTCTTTCTCTCTTTGACTGGATTAGACATTTCCATCACCTTCCCTCATGCGATTTTCATGGGGTAATATTTTATGGACCTCTCTAAGCAGGTATAGTAACTATATTAAGCACTTGGGATAAAACGTATTATCTATATAATTTTACACCAATTGAATTCCAATTATTTATTCTGATTTTTTGATATGTTACAAGGTAGATCGTGTTGACTGCATAACATTGGCAAACCAAATTCCAAAAGAAATGTTTTATTGGAGGCACAAGGTCAGATAACCAGAACCCCCCCCCCCCCCCCAAAAAAAGAGGAAAAAAAATGTTTTAAAAGCACAATAACTGAGATTCCATTATTGTCATGGGTTAGGGTGGTTTCAAAAAAATCTTCAGAACCTCAATGGGATAAAATCTTTAAATATTTAAGCATTTGTTTTTACAACGTTTCTTGACAGTTTTAGTTTAGATATGAAGCATGCTATACTTATAATTCTTGGACATAAAACACAGACACCGACCACCAATAGCGTCAAGAGTTTAGTTCATATTTCTTAATTACTATGACACGCCACATGATCTTCTGCATTGTTCCTATTGTCAAATTCCTGTGAAGACAAATCTTCCCATTCCCCCAAACGTAGCTGCTCAGACAATACTGGGACTCTGTGAAAAATGCTACCTCTCATCTCCATCCCTTAATCATCGCTATTCATCTACTCCAACAAAACTCCCGCGCCACTCTGACTGGAGTTGGCATCATTCATCACAATCTAGACTGCCTGTTGCAAGCACATTCCCATGATGCACCCTGTCACAGGGTTATTATCTGCCATCCCATTTCAGGAATCAATAAGGAAGTTGATCTGTTAAAAAAAATACCTTGCTAGTACTGGGTTGGTACCCCTTTTGCCTCGAGAACTGCCTTAATTCTTCATAGCATAGATTCAACAAGTTTATGAAAACATTCCTCAGAGATTTTAGTCCACATTGACCTGACAGCATCATGAAGTTTCTGTTGCATTCAAAAGTATCAGTTTTCAAATCTTGCAGCATGTATAATTGTTTGAATTCATAACATACTATTCCCCAAGAATTTATGCTAAAATTGGTCTTTATTAGTCGGAACTGTGGACCTGCAAATCATGCTTTGTGTGAAAAGGAATAAAAGTTGTCGGAATTTTACCGCCTCTAGTGTTCATTTCAAAACTGCAGAGATTTGTATGTATAGGTGTATTTCGTAGAGATGTATGTAGAGGCTAGACATGGGCCGGTATGAGATTCTGACGGTATGATAACTTTAAGCAGAAATATCACGGTTTCACGGTATTACGGTTACAGCTCTTTAAATGTAAAATATATTTAAAAAAATATTATAATAATAAAAATTCCCACTGGACACAATATATTTTGTTTTTGAGCAACATTCAGAATATTAGAAACAGTAGAATTATTATTTTTTTTTTTCCTTTTGATTTGTTTCCTAAAAAAGTCTGACATATTTATTTAACCTAAATCTGTAATTACAGGCATTTAATGTTAACATTTTTAGTTATGTGATTCATATACATGATTTATATCATTTAGATATATAATAATAATCATACACATAATTTGATTTAATAATAATGCAATTTGAAGCAAAAACAGTATGTTCGGACAAGCTTTGTGAAATTATACCAAGCAAACTTTTCAGAAATTAGTCAGCTTCCCTCAGAAACACATTCATATAAATCCCCAAATCAATATTGAGGATTTTCTTCCAATAGTCTGTGCATCATGAACAGTGAGTGATCTGCCTGCTACAGTATTTTTCTCTGCGCGTCCATCTTCGTTCTCTGGCCTGTGTTAATGGGCGTTAATAGCCTTTCATATTTTTTTTTTTTTTTATATAAATTACAATTTGGAAAATGATTTCATTGCAACACAGTTTGTGTAAGTCAAGAAGAGAGAGTTGCCATAAGGCAAAAAATGGATGGTTGCCAATAGCATAGAGGCCAAAATATATTTTGGCCATCCGAGCAACCGTCAACATTAACGTTATTTTAGACATTAAGAGGGCTCGCGCACAACCCGCACCCCGTGATACTGAACATGTGTCAAGCTCATCTGTCCGCACTCATATGCGGTTTAGTAAACTTTTGAAAGCTGTGCGGATGCGTCTGGGTGCGAGACATAAAGGAACGCTGAATGTGAAGTGTACCTGGGCCTTTAGTTCAGCCATCCTACACACACGTGACTGACCGCTCTCTCGCACCAACAGGAGGAGGAGGGGTCGGTGTTACTCTCCACACTGCATTCAGCCTGAGGGATTCCTACTCTTTCAGTCTTAAGGAGACATGGAAAACAGTGCATACCGCAGGAACGGTATAATGGAAAATATTAGCGGTTTTGAAACCGAGACATTTTCAAATCGCGGTATACCTTGAAACCAGTAATCGGCCCATGCCTAGTACATATTTCCAATGAGCCTTACAAAGGTGCTCTGTTGAATTGTGCTCTGGTGACTGTGGAGGCCATTTAAGTGTAGTGTACTCAATATAATGTTCAATAAACCAGTTTGAGAAGATTTGAGTTTGGAACATGGTCCATTATCCTTCTTGAAATAGCCATTATTAGATGGGATTATTAAAGGGATGGATATATTCAGCAATAATATTCAGGTAGGCTGTGGCTATGGTATTAGTGTGAAAAAAAAAAAAAAAAAAAATGTGTTGTACAATGCTAGGCTGTGCAATTATTTAAAATACAGTTTCAATTTTGGCTTCTGATTATGAAATTAAAGCCCAAACTCAACATGCAAATCATTAAAATCATTTAACTTGATTTTTGCCAAATGCGGCACTTGGTGTTGGTTATAACTCATCCGTTTAAATTGTATTAAGCCTTACATTAAGCATAATTAAGGGTGTGGCCACTTGAGTGAAAGGTGGAGTGCTGCTGCTGTCACCACCATCGAGCCAGGTGGGCATGGTTTCTGCAACCAGTGATTATCCAGGAGTTATTTGATTATTTATAGTTTTTTTGAGCTTCAAAAATGCTCTTCAGAAACCTACGGGTGACATCTAAGACACTATGTCCATGTTTTTTATATAGTCTATGCTCTGGACTGAAGGATTTGTTTAACTTTAATAACAAACAAAGCAAGTTTAATGCTTACAGTAAATACTATGATGTTTTATTTTACATTTTTGATTATTCAATTTCTGTAGTATGCTGTTACTGTTATGCTAAATACTCTAGACTTGCATAAAAGCATTTTTGGCCACTCACTGCATATTTTCTCTTTTTCGTACCATTCTCTGTAAACTCCAGAGATGGTTGCACATGGAAATCCCAACAGATCAACAGTTTCTAAAATACTCTAACACCTATGCCTCATTCAGTCATTGAAATAACCACCGCTCCATTTTGATGCTTGGTTTGAACTTGACTGTATGCCTAAATGCATCAAGTTGTTGCCAAATGATTGGCTGATTAGAAGTTACATCATGTTTCATTATTACTTTTTATTAAATAAACTTTTCCAGATGCCAAAGTGCTATACTTGGCAGACAGCAATCCTATAAAGAAACTGAACCACTTGCAGTGCAGTTCATTGATTTTTGTTGATCATAACATCATTCTTTTGTTTTGCAATGCGCATTTGCAGTCTAGACACTGTGTCATATCCAATGTGCCTATCTTAAGGAAAGGCAAGGTTTTTCAATTGGATTTGGCAATGCATAAATGAAATAAATAGAATAATGCACGCTTCTTGCCTGATTTCTACTGAAGCATGTAAATGTAAATTAAAAAAATGACATTCTATATTTTACTTCCAAAATGACACTATACTCTACTTATAATGCATTGCCTATAACATTGTGATTTAACCACTAGGTCATGGCCCTGACCATTCAAGCATTTTTAATTTCACTATGGATGACATGTTATGGATGGTTTACAGCAGCAGCAAACACTGCAGTAGACAACTCTGGCTGGTGGTCAAAGACAAGATTTCTTGAATTATGGAAGAATGTAATCCTTTGCTCCAGGCAGAACTGTCACTCAGCATTTTTTTTCTTCTTTTTTTAATCTGCCAGGACAATCAGAGAACAGCTTAGTCATCACTCTTCAAATACTTCAATATGTCTCCATATCCAGTTGGCCAGTTGTGATGCTCACATGGTAGGTCGACGATAATCCAAATCCTAATGCCTAGAATAATATATATATATATATATATATATATATATATATATATATATATATATATATATATATATATATATATATATATATATATATATATATATATAATAGATTCCTTTATCATTTGAAAGTGTCTTAATTATTATTATTATTTCTGTACTTGAGAAACATATAAATAATAAAACTGTCTGCAAGATTTGCTGCTGTCTCTTTTTTGCTGCTTCTCCACCATTTTTAAATACTGTGTTTTTCAAATTGATGTAACTTTTATTGATAATGACAGTAGAGAATGGACATAAAATAATGAGGGCAAACAGGGTTCATACAGTTAAGAAATGACGCAAGTCAGCCTCAAACTTGTGTTCCTCACATCAGAACCAATGCTCAATGTGTTAAGGCTGTGCTAGGGCACAGCTCCGTTTTGTGTTAGTATTCTAATCACACATATACCCTGAAGGTCTGAATGAATTCATATGAAGCTGGAAGTCAGAGCGGTTTCCTGCCCACTGTCAGTTTCTCTTAAGGGGGATGTCATATGAGGACTTTTAAATGCATGCTTTGTAGTCTATATAACAGTACTTATTGGAGAGCTGCAGGGAGAACGATAAATCAAATATGTGCAAACTTGTAAAATTCTCTTGACACGATAATAGGCAATAGTACATGGAAATTGCACCTACATATATTTAAGCTTGAAAAATTAAGCTACACTTTGAAAATATATGGATTTCTTTGCATCGTATGACAAAATATCAATAACAACAAAGCGTCATCTGTAATTATTAATGCATGAAGTCAGTTCCCTTCATGTTCACTCTACCAAGTCAAAGCAATTATAAGTTATTTATCTAATTAAGTTAAGAAGTCTGACGGTCCTTAATGCAGTCTGCTAGCTGTCACATCATCAGTTCACAGCAGATGCTGATTGGTCTCTGTTACGTCAATTGCCGCTGAGCTTGCTGTCTAATTTAAGGTGTTTGGTTCTTTTTGCTGTAAGCAAGACTTGCAGAAACCCCCCACTTCCCCAGCTCCACTTGTACACATCTGCTATGGGTCATTTTAAGTAGGCTACCTGTATGGCAGCACTATGTCTTACATGTTTACAGCTGTGAATGTTTTGGCTGCTATATGCAACAAATAATAATAATAATAATAATAATAATAATAATAATAATAATAATAATAATAATAATAATAATAATAATAATATAGTAATGGCTAATTGAGTCAAACTATAAGTCTGAACTTTTCACAGACAATAGGTTAGACTGAAGCTTTGCATGGTTCATGAAATCGTTACATGAATGTTTAAGATTGGGACAAAATCAAGATTAATATATTAATATTATATGGACCTTAAATGTCAATTTATTTATTTATGTATTTATTTATTGAGATCTATCTATAATCTATAATTTAGACCCAAACAATGTATTTTTGGCTATTGCTTCAAATATATATGTGCAACGTTAGACCAGGGTAACATATAAGCTAGCTGAACTTAACTTTGGACATTCTTTAACTCAGTTTGTCTACAATTCAGTATTCCAATATCTCCATCCAAATGGCATCTCTGGCCCACATAATCCCTGTGAGATACACTGGAGTGTTCCACTTATGCTGCTGAGAAAGCACAGTATTCCATGTCGCTCGTTAGGAAAACACCAAACCATCGCTGAGCAGCTGGCATTGTCATAAAAGCAGCGCTGGATGATTTTACGAGGTTTTGGGCACCACAGGTAGTGCTGTTGAATGCCAGTGTCTGGGCATAAAATCCTAAAAAACCTAGTATGACTCTCCTTACAGCTTTTTTTATTTTATTTTACTGTTCCATCAGAGGCTGCCACTCTGGGTAGGCTATGCAAATGTTCTCATTGATATGACTCCCTGTTCCGAAAAAGGAAACTAATAAAAACAGGATAAGAGAGTCCGCTGCCATGCCAAAGCCAGGAAATAGAGGTAAACACCCACACAGTGAATCCACTGCCATCTGTTTCAATTGGAGAACAGTGAGATGAAGTTGTGGCCCTTACAGGAAACACAAACAACAATAGAATTAATGAACGTATTTATCACCACATGACAGAGGCCACGCCCACAGCAAAATATTTTCATGCAATTTTTCACTATATAATGTTACCACAACCTCATCACAGGGGTAGTCCTACTAGAGCCATCTGTGGTTAAGAGCCTTGCACCATGAAACAATGTTGATAGATCACAGCTTGTGATTTGTGGGGATAAAAGCATCCTTCTGGTTACCAGCTCTGAACTTTAACCACTGAACCGGGGCTTTTCAGCTCCAGTCCTCCAGGCTTCAAGGCCACTTTCCTCCAGATTTTACTTTCAACATTCAAACATGTTGAGAACTTCTGCATCATTTACTGAATTTCAATGCATTAGCATGATGTTTTAGATATTTTATGGCAGTAGTTGCATTAAATTGCAGTACCACTTGTAGTAGTTTTGTAACTTTTATTTCTATTTTGTTTGTTTTCCTAGCTTCAGTTTCTTTTTATTAATGTTATTACTATCTAGTGCCAGAGATAGATAGATAGATAGATAGATAGATAGATAGATAGATAGATAGATATAATATATATATATATATATATATATATTTTTTTTTTACTAAAATTTAGCTTTATTAATCAAAACTCTGTAAATTTATCTGAAAATGAATAAAATGTGTCTGAGTTTTACTGCCTCTAGTGTTCATTTATTTTGGAAACTGCAGAGATGATTACTTATCGGTAAATATTTCATCTCGCGAAAAAGTGCGTTTTTGCCATGAGACCAGGTATTTATTTTTACAACAATACTAATTTATACACAAAAATTAACTTCTACCAAGTGAATGAATGAATAATGAATGTTGTGATAATATTAAAATGTATTACTTGACAATAGTTGTTGTGTTAACTAAAGCTAACATAAACAATCGTATGGTAAAGTGTTCCCAAAATCACTGTTATTCTTCAGTTTGGCATCTTTGCCATTCCGAGCACAGTTTTCGACGCTGAGATTAGATTTCTCCTGTAACTCCGAAGGAGGCTGATGTCAGATTACTACAGCATTTTGTTTTTCTCTCTGGAGAAAACTCTAGATTCATCAATTCCTATCTCATTTCTGTCTAGAAGGAACAACTGATCTTGTGTGCTTTTTCTATCCTAAGGGCCTTACCATACTTTGTAGCTTGTAACAAATTTTAAACAATTACATTTTAAACAAATCAGTCATGTCAACGATACACAATGCTCACCCTTGGAAACAATGCTGGATGCTAAGACCGCAAACCCTAGTATGATGATGTATAGCTATAATATTTCATTTAAGCAGGGAATGAGGGCATAATGTATAACTCTACCCATTCCGAAGTGTCATCGGAAAGGGAAATGGCAGAGAGGACGGGATAAATGGCAGCCGCAGTGCTGCCGCGTCGAATCGATGTGTGGCAGAAAATGGCGTCAGATACAAATTGCCTGGCAAATATTTCACGGAGCAAGTGAGCCATTCAACATCAGTGGCACTCTCTCATGCCAACGGAGAGAAATTAGGACGGTTTGTGAAGCTCTCAGATTTTATAAAGATATATATCTCATCGTGTCTAATGATGCTTTAAAATCATCACACTGTGAGAAGCCATCAATAGAGTATATTCCCTGCACATGTTATTTATGTATGTTCAGGTTAAGCTGTCTGCTTGGCTGTGTATTAGTTGTCTTTAATGAAAGGATACATAATTTAAAAGCTAAAACAAACTGGGATTATAAATTAATGTGTTTTAAACAGCATAGCAAACAACTGTAAAGCCCTATAAACTCCTTCTGGGAAACAAACCACTTTTTTCCTCGCACTGTTGCCAGGGTCTAGAAGGGCAAATGTATGATGGAGTCAGTGCCAAGTTGATTCGATCTGCCAAACGCTGAAGCAAGTGCATTGGTTCTTTCAAAGAAAAAAGCAAGATACCATACGGCTCACAAATAAATAATCTTATCCTGTTTAATCCTAGAGGTTTGAATTAATGATTCCCATTCCTGTTTTCTTCCCAGTTGTGCAATATCCTGTGCTGATCTCCTTCAAATCCCTCTAAAGGGCCCCCTCAGATTGCACACAGTTTCGTGCAAAATCAAAATGTGGAACTCAAGAGGATGCTTTTCTTGTCAATGTCTTCTTAAGACTGGCTTAAACGTCTCGTCATTTTTGTGTCATCACTGACCTGCCATTTCACTGAATGTGTCAGAGTCGTTGTTTGAAGAGTTGATTCTAGCCTTAGCAGAGAGTGATTGTTATGAAACATTTGGAAAGACCTTTATATATAAACCTTAAACATTGCAATCTGTTTCATTTTCATAATTCACCATTTCCAATTCATTTTCATTTAAATATGCATCTAAATGAAATCCAAACAAAACTTTGGCACATATGCCATTCCCAGCTGCCACATTTGTAACTGGAGCCATATGTTTAACATTTATTTAATATTAAGTCTCCTCCACTAGTTCATAAGATGAAAGGCCAAAAAATAAACACAAGATGTGAATATAGGTGAGATGTGAATCTGATCGATTGATCGGATTATTTCAGATCGACCCCACTCTTTACCCTAAGCACTGTAATCATAAAATAAAAAAATACAAAATGACTAATGCTAATTAAGTGTAGCTTTATAGCGTTCTCTTTAGGCAAAGTCAGTTCTCTGAAAAATGCCTTTGAGCTTGAATAGAGGGGGTGGCACCAGCCAGTAAAAAAAAAAAAAAACAAACAAAAAAAAAAAACAATTAGTGGATTGGTAACGCTAACATTAATTATTTCTTATTAAAATCGCTACTTTTCTCAGTTCAGGATAAAAATGGCAGATAATGAAAATAGTCAAGCTGCAATACTCACTTTCTAGGAAACATTCCATGCTCAGAGTGAAGTTATCCACAGCAAATGCAATTCCTGCACTAGAGGAAATATCAGCACTGAACTGCAGGTAGAACCTGAATGTTTGACAGAGAAAAACAGAGATAAAAAAGAAGTGTGTATATATATATATATATATATATATATATATATATATATATATATATATATATATATATATATATATATATATATAATGTTACTTGTTAAAATTCTTCTTTTAAATCTTGTATGATAATAATAATAATAGTGACAATAATAATAAAAGGTGTTAAGTACTAAGCTAAGGTATATGTCCAAACCACCACAAATGTATACAGTAGAATTCATCATCTTTTTCATGCTACATTTAATTTGAATAAATCCCTGGGATTTAAAACCCATTGCCCTCTATAAATTAATATCTTTCATAACAATAAATGGGTCAAAATTGGTTCTTTGGGTCATACAGCATGAAGCTTTGCAGAAGTGCTGACAAAATCTAAGAAAATAAAAATTAAATTAAATCTGGACGACAACAAGAAAAGAGGCCAGAAATGAATTTTAATCGCCCTCTGTGGACTGGAATTAGCAAGGCTCCGGATAACAAGAGCAGAGGTTGGAGCTTGGGGAATTGTGGGTGTTTTGGGAGGGTTAGATGAGATTCCAATCAAACATAGAGATGTAACAGCCTTCTATTTTCCTCAGCCCTCCTTACTCTTAAAAGTCAAGAGCAGTTGCTAATTGGAGAGAAAGTGTGGATGAATGGTGAGTCTTTTCATTGATTTTTTTTTCTTTTTCTTTTTCTTCTGGGTAGAGTGGTATGTTGAGCATGGAATGTGCAGTGCCATGCCGGGCCGGGACCATAGGGACATGGCACCAGTGGAATTCATTAGCGTAGGATTTTAGAGCAAATGTGTGGGTTTGTGCAAAACCAATGGCAAATGAATACAGTTTGCACAATGCTGGGTGAAAACCTATTGCATATGCACCTAAAACTTGAATTTGCATTCATTCATTCTTGCAGTTGTTTACCTGATTATGCCATCATTAAGTTTCAAATGAAGTGCATACTCAGACCACATTCTGCATACATTTGATGGTTGTGACAAGACTTACAGATCCACCAAACCGAAGAGTGGTAAGGTAATGAGTTTCCACCCTTTCCCCATATTAGCTTCACTTGTTGAGTTCCAGAGACTCCTCTGACCCTCGGGACCTGTGCTGTTCTCTATAATCCAGAGCGACAGCATTCCATTTGAAGATCCACACACCCAGAACTTGACCTATAGAAAAGATCACAAAATTAGATTTAAACATTGATGCATGTGCCTTCATCCATTCCTGTCCAAATGTTGGCAGGCATTTCATGGATGATTATGCATAATCTATTCTCAGCTTCAAATGGACAACCCACAGTCCTTTCACTAATCGTTTAATGCATTTTTCACACAAAAAAGGCCAAAAACTGGCTGAAAACCAGCAGTTACAATATGCAAAGTCATTTTGGTTTATTACAGAAAGTGCCTTATTCACAGAAGTTTTTGCCAGGAGCTTTGCCAGCCACCTTTTGAGTGGCACAATTAACGTTTGTATACATTTGCTGCTAAGCATTTTTGCAGTAATTCATCAAATGATTGAGATGAATGTTTGAAACAGGCAGATATTCAGATGCGCAGTGCAGTCAAGCACACTTTAGGCCTTTAAAAGAGGATTCTGGTGCTTGGTTTGCAGTGGTGAAGTGAAACAGCATAGTCTCAGCAAAGTACACCAGACATTGGTAGTCTGCTGGATTTTTCATGACCTTGCACTCAAATTTGCATAATTCATTTAAGCTACCAGGTGCAAAAACAATGCAGACAGTTCATGCAAATTAATAAAGCAGGAGGTGAAATTTGAACAATTGTGCATTATATATCCATATGAAAAAACATGTTTTTTTTAATATATATATATATATATATATATATATATATATATATATATATATATATATATATATATATATATATATATATATATATATATATGTATGTTAAAGGAATAGTCATAGTTCAACACAACTCAAGCTCAGTCAACAATACAGTGGTCTAAACTTGATGACCAAAGAAATAAATAAAAAAAATAAACTAAATAAATATATAAAATAAAATAAAATTGGGTTACACTTAGTTGTAAGGTATCCTTGTTATAGTATAATTCTACATTTAACTACTGAGTAAAATTAATTTACTACATGTACTCACTATATATGGTTAGGTTTAGGATTAGGTTTTTGCTAAGGGTTACTTGGATGTAATTACGCACAATTTATTGTTATTATAATAGTAAATGCATGTAACGTGCAACAAGAACACCCAAAACGTATTTTGACTGTGGAGGTGGAGTGGAGGTTGTAATGCTTATATCACATCTGCTCTGAGGTTCATCTATTATGAGGGACCTTTATGTCAGGCGACTTGCAGTGGGGTTGTGAAAACGGCAGCTGTTGAAAGGAGCAAGGCTTCTCCTATTACAGAGGGGGAGAGATCACAGTCGTAATCTACAGTCTTGGTTCGTGTCTGGATCTAGTCCAATATGCTGTCATGGCCCGCTGTGCCTCCACACAGCTCTGGGCACCGTTCATACAAGACTAGGCCCTCACCTCACATCTATCAAGACTTGTCAAGACTTCTCATAAAGCCCAAACCAACAACTACTTCTCCACCTGTGTTATCTTATGTGTTTCTATCTATCTACACTCCATAATCTTCCTGAAATTCTGTTTCCTTTTCTTATTTTCAGTTCTTTATCCCACTGTTTCTCTCTCTTCTACATCTCTGTCTGTTTGCATACCCTCCATTCCCTCTGAAACTGGCTGTTTGAGTGTTTTTCTTCAGGACGTCTTTTGCAGTTGCGTAATTCACCCTTCCCAGCAGGCTGGCATGTGAGCCACAGACTGATGGGGTCAAGGTCTGTGAATTCTGAATCTAAAACGGAGACGGTCTTTCAAAAGCTTTCCATCTAGGCGAGAGCCAGTCATTTATTCCATTCTTCAAAACGGACATTAACATTTCACATTTGGTTGCCAGATTTCCATGTAATTACATTCAAATGACATTGAAATGTGGGTACAACAATAACTTTCTGACACTGGGCTACATTCTGTCAGTAGCTATTACAGAAGCAACTCATTAAAGCTATTGTGCATCCTAAAAATGTCACATATAGCCTTAAACACTGAAAAACTACTAGGTCAAACCAAAACCAACATTTTGACTACGATTTGAGAGCTAGTATAATCACACTTGACATTTTATCAAAATACCCCCCCCAAAAAATAAATAAATAAAAAAATAAAATAAATAAATAAACAGGTAAATATGCTCATAATGGGCACGCTAATACGCATCTAGTTAATACTGATAATTGGGGTTATGCTTATGCACCTATACTGAAGTGCATAAGCATAATTCCATGCAAGCAACCCTAAGACAAACACTAATCCTAACCCTAAACATGTAGAAAGTACATGAAGTCAATTAATATTACTCAGTACTTAAATGTATAATTTACCCTGTAAAAAGCACTCCTTGAAATAAAGAATAACCAAAAATAGCTCACATCTGTGCAAGGTAAGGTGGAAACATGACAACCAATAGCTGATTCAATGAATTTTAAAGAACTGGGTTCCCTACAAGGATATCATAATTTTTCATGGTCTTTGGGGGTTGAAACACTTATTATAAAATATATCACAAAGCAAGCTAACACACATGTCAATAGGTGATACATGTGGATATTCATCAACATACATGGAGCATACTCTCTTTCTGGTTATCTCTGGTCATTACCTCCTGCTGCATTATCCGAACAGGTATATAACCTTATCAGTATTCAGAGCATTTCTATAGGTGTAGCATTGATCGCTGCATGCATAGTGTAGAATACATTTGCAAATAAGGCTTGATGAAAACTTCATTTCCTCAGAGATCCAGAGGCACTGTGCATTATGGTCGCTTGTGGAATGCAGAAACGTTGTCTTCTTACCATGCAAGGGGCGTTCCGTAGTGGGTAGAAGAAAAGCGGGCTTCGCACCTGGGCTGATCCTCGCTGACCTTTGGGCTGACTGTCAATGGCCAACAAGGCCCCTGCAGACAGAGTGATGAAAAACAATTAATATGAAAAAAAAAAAAAAAAAAAAAAAAAAACCTTGAAACATCTCCCTGAATAAAGTCGAGAGATAAAAGCAGACTAAAACCAGTCAGAAGATTATTGTCAATCTTTAATAAAGATCATTTATTAACCATGTCTGCTGAAATTATTTAACTTTCTTTTTAATTTATCAAGGTTAGTACTCATCTTGTAGTCCAAACAACAAAAGTTCTGTTTTATTTAGAAAAAATAGTTCATCAAGCACAAGGTTAAGATGTTTAGGTGGAGGACCTGGGGATGGACAGCTGCTTCGGAGGCTTTGGGGAATGGACGGATGGGCCCTCCATTGTGGACCCCTTCCTGGAACCAGCTGCCAGCCGCAATCCTCTCTTCCAAACGAGCAATAGCTGCCATTTAGGAATTGACCTGGTTGAGTAGGAGAAGACAATAACATTGTGAGAATACTGAGAGATCTGAGAGAAAAGAATTGAGAGGGATAAAAAAGAAAAAGAGAAATAAGGGCTAACGATTGTACAATAACAATTGTATCCCTTAGCTAAAGAGCTTAGAAGCTTTGATGAGCAATAGTCTTTGACCGTTTTTTAAAATGTCTGAAGAGGCATAGGGAGACAGTTGAGTGTTGCTGAGTGCAAATGAGGATATGGTTTCGAGGTAAAAGAACAGAAAGCCAGGGAATAATGTGTGTAGGAAGGCTATATTAGAAATGGCCTCATAGCCCTTCCATCAACAGACAATTCATTCAACCCCGTGCAGAGCTGCAGGGATGACTATGACCTTCATTAAGAAACATGGGGGGGGGGGGGCTACATAGTTGCCCCTCCAGTTATCCACTGCAATTCAGAGAAAAAAATGCCTGCTGGCATGCAACTTACAAGCTTGAGCTTTGTACAATCCAGAATGATGCATATAAAATGGCATTCTTCTAAGAAGTGGCTACACTTAAAGAAGCAAAGTTTTTGTCTAATGGATTGTTGATAAATAAAGACAAATTAGACTATTGAGAATTTATTATTTTTTTTTTTTCTGAAACAACCTTGCCCAAAAACAGTACCAAGATAAGATATTATTTTATTTTTTTATATTTTGGGTCTGGTATAAAACCTTTAGATTAGATTGATTGATCCAATAAATAAATAAATAAATAAATAGGATGGAAAAATAAACTGAACAAAATGTGTAAAACAAATAGAAAATCAGACTTATTCTGAAAATCTGTCTAATTTAATTAATCTTATATCATAACAGTTGCTTCATAGCCGATTTGATTTTGTTTTAAGAGTGTTTATATACTGTACATCTTAATGAAAACAACACAAAAGAATGATACTGGCATTACTACTATTGGGTTGAGAAATAACCTCATTATTACTCATTATTTTCCTTTACTTCAAATTAACCTTGAATAGGCTTTAAAACTGAATCACAACTGCACAGCCATGTGCGTCATGTCTTCATGTGGTCTTCAGAAGTCAATTTTCACCAAACATTTTATTAAATAGAGAATTAAGTCTTATTTGTGCAAACTAAATAAGCGGAATAGGTTTGAAAGAGACTGATTAACAGGTTGTTAATCAATATTAATATATGTGGTGGCATATCGAACATGGACAGTGACATTTAGCTTTGTTCTAACAATAAACAAAGCTCAGAATCCTGTTAAATCTCAAAATACGTGTTTGTTGCCTTTCTCTTTGCACTGCAGGTGGACCCACTGCAATTTGATTACAGCTGCTGCACTCTATTGATCTGAGAGGTGTGAGGCAGGATCAGCTAATCATCCGCTGAGGAGAGATGCTACAGCTCTGGACTCACTGTTATTAACCAGGAGAGAGTAAACGCATCGACCAGCATGACCACACTTGTGAGGATTAGCATGAAGAACCACAACAGGGAAAGAGAGAGAAAGATGACAAAAAAAGAAGAAAAGTTCTGCACGTTTTGAGTGCTTGCAAAGCTGAAGGAACAGATCGCTAATGAATCTCTATGATGGAATGAAATTGCATCATACAGGATAGATTATGGCAGGTATGACATAAAGGATCAGGACAGTGTGAACCTCTGATCTTTAAGGTAAGGGGAGTTTAGCAAAGAAATAAAGAAACAGGGAATAATGGGAAAAGGTGGGGCCATCAGACAGAGAAAATTACAGGAAAATAGGCTAAATGTGACAGATATGTCATCAGACCTGAAATTTTTATTTTTTTATTTTTTGGTAAAAAGTTTAAAAGTGCAATGCAGCAGTGAAAAGTCTCAGATATATACAGTCCAAAAATTGAGGGAAAACAATGGAAGTTTCAACTAAAGTGACCAAAAAGCGTTTAAATTTGTAGCAATAGCCAACAACAACAATTAAAGATCTTTCTTTTATGCCAAAAAAAAAATCATTAGGATATTAAGATCATGTTCCATGAAAATATCTGGAACATTTCCTACAGTAAATATATCAAAATTTTTTTTGATTAGTAATATACATAGCTAAGGACTTCATTCGGACAACTCAAAAGGGTGATTTTCTCAATAATTTGAATTTATTTTTTATTTTTTTTTGCACCCTCAGATTCCAGATTTTCAAATAGTTGTATCTCAGCCAAATATTGTCCTATGCTAACAAACCATACATCAATGGAAAACTTATTTATTCAGCTTCATTCAATTTTGAAAGAATGCCTTAAATTAGTAGACATATAGACGAAGAAATCTGTGCTTGATGTTTTTTGAAACAGTGTTTCTGGGATGACAATGACTACTGAACCACAACAACTCCCAGAATGTCCAATAAACACAACTTCTGTTATGTAATGGCCAAACACAGGATGGCTTCATTAAAGAGCTGCTGTTGCCCTCCTGAGCCCCCGTCTGCTGTCTCGTCCTCCAAACGAACGGCACTAATACTCACGGCAATGTTCCCCCTCATCGTCCCCTTGTGGACAGTCAGGGTTGAAGTCACACAGCTGGCTCACATTGATCTCCCGGCCCCCTCTGCAGTGATAGCGGCCCCGGAGAGTGACGTTTTGAGAGGTTCCTGAGCGGAGAAAGACAAGAGGGAATCAGAGACAGTTATTACAGAGACAGTTCCCCTGAAGGAGCCAAGGTTTAAATCTCTCAAGGGTACAACGGTGATAAAGCAGAATTTCAATCCCAGTAACTCAGATTCCAGGGTCACCCTTGCTAAATATGTAACATTTGCGCAGGCAGCCCTGATCATTAACCATTAGCCCACCTTTACCTCGTTTTTCTCATACATCTTCTTTTACAACCGCACATTAGGTGTAACAGGTTACTCCGTAGAGGCTTTCTTTATGTCTTTCTGATAGACTTTCCGCCAAGAAAGTAAATCAGAGGGTTACATTAAAAGCTTCTGTGCAAACAAACACAAAGACATCAAGTAAATTCAGCACTTTGTGAAACTAAATGAGGCAGAAAGAAGACATAAAAGAGGCAAAGCCTCTCAGTAGTCACTTGTTTTTTATAGCTTCAGTGACAGGAAAGGATACTGACAAAGGCTATCTACAAATGAAAACACAGAGAGCCCTTTCCTGTCCAATAAAGATACAATAGGCACTCCAAAAACTGTGTTAATGTAATGAGAACTCAAGCACAGCTCGAAAGAGATGACTAGGATAACATTTTAACACAAACATATACAACTTCTGCCCTTCTGTGGGACGGGATACAGATCATTTTACTATGGCGCAATATATAGTTTTTCTTTTTGCATATGGAGTGCTAGCTTAACACGCGCTTTAGAATATGAAGGATGGAAAAATTGCCCAGATAAGTAGCATGTCGACTGGATTTATGTGAGTTGGGTCTGATAGCATCACAGTGAACAAAGCGAGATGTAACCGCGGTTTGCATATCTATGCAAATGGAAGACAGTCACAGAGCTGTACAAACGGACCGGCTCGCCAGGGGTTCATCATTCTGCTGACAACGATAAAGAGAGTGATTGTACAGAAGGAAAAATAAGGGGGAAAAAAAACAGGCCCACTGATGTGTTTCACTTACTTCCTTCTTGAAAAAAAAAAGGAGATGTGATTTTTATCAGTAGCAGCTACAGAGGCACAACACGCTTGATCTGGGTGATGACAGAATTTGTTGGGAAGACACGTGACAAAAGATGTTCATTTGAGATTATACCACTTCAACCACTAGAAATCAAGACGAGCAGATAGCTCAATGTCCAACACTGGGCTGGGATTTCCAAAATGTTTGCAGTAAATTCCAAAAAGGTATCGATTTGATATTGTTCAGGGGAGTCGATTTTAGGAGTTGGTATTGATTACATTGGGCAAATGTGTGTTGGCTAATGCTAGTTCCAGGATTACAGACATTAAACGACCAAAGTTATGGAACTCTTGCTGGTACGTCAATGTATTATTGCAGAGATAAGGGAGATACATGAATGCCGGTTTCATTTCTTCTTTTTCTGGTTCATGTACCCTTAATGTTGACCCTGTCCTGGTAATATTTATGGATTTGAGGAGTTGATTACATCAATTGCAACCAGTTGTTATACCACAGCAAAAATTAAATAAAATAATGAATGGTAAGAAAGTGTTTAGAT
The DNA here is from genome assembly GCF_003368295.1 of Carassius auratus. Classification (NCBI taxonomy): domain Eukaryota; kingdom Metazoa; phylum Chordata; class Actinopteri; order Cypriniformes; family Cyprinidae; genus Carassius; species Carassius auratus. The sequence goes on along the minus strand of NC_039259.1, from coordinate 5,432,109 downwards.
ACAGTGCCCTCTACTAATATTTGCACCCTTTGTAAATATGAGCAAACGCAGCTGTGAAAATAAATCTGCATTGTCTATTCTTTTGATCTTTCACTAACAATAAAAAACTCAAAAAAAAAAAAAAAAAAAAAAATTCTAACCTATCATTGGAGATTTGTGAAATAAATGCTTCCTCTAGTTGATGTTGGCCACCATTATTTGCACCCAATTATTGCAACGTCCTTTTCCCAAGATAGCAGCTACGGGTTTTCTTCTGTAATGTCTGAAGCGTTTAGAGAAACCCTGATAAGAGTTCAGAGACCATTCCTTCACACAGAATCTCTCCAGATTCACAGCTCCATGTTGGTGCTTCTTCTCTTCAGTTCATCCCACTCATTTTATTTATAAAGGGTTCAGGTCAGAGTACTGGGATGGCCTTGGCAGAAGCTTTAACTTTGTGACCGGTTTTTGTGTTGTTTTTGATGCTTGATTTTGATTATTGTCTTGATGGAAGATCCAACCACAACCCATTATTGTCAGGATAACGGTGTCAAATGAAGACACGAAAATACAGGCTCCAAATAAATAAGGTTATCCACACAAGGAGGGTTGGAAACACATGTATATATCGACGAGACCCGACAAACCAAAACTGAACAGAAAGGAAATTAAATACACAAATAAGGGGAATTAACAAGACACAGGTGAACTAACTCAAGAAATCAAGAGGAGAGAGAAATTAGGTCAAAGAACAAAAACATGGCCTACAACATAATTGATCCAGCAGTATAATTAACCCTGGACATGGGGTACTTTTTTCCCTGTTTGTACTAAACCCATCTTTTTTTTTTTTTTTTCTCGTCTGACCATAGAAGTGCCATTTAAAAATGAGCAAGGGGAACTGTTCTTGAAATCCTCTTGAACAACATGTGGTGATATAGGGCTGTTTGCATTTTCTTTTTTTTTTTTTTTTTTTTTGCATTTCATGTTTTTTTTTTTTTTTATCTTTCTAGCCCTAAAATTTTTACAACTTTTTTCGATTCTCCAGCTGTGATCCTCTGAGACTCTTTGGGCACTCAAATTCTCCTTATCACCATGTATTAGGACATTATAGACACATGTCCTCTTCCAGGCAGATTTGTAACATCTTTACTTGATTGGAACGACTTACTTATTTCCCTGATGGTGGAAATGGGGATTTTCAACTCTTTTCTTAAAGCCACCTTCTATATGGTGAAGCTCAACAATCTTGTTCTGCACATCAGAACTATTTTCTTTGGTTTTACTGCTTGTAATGGATGATTTAGGGAATTTGGCCTTTGTATTCCTCATTTTTATAATCCTGTGGTACGGGAACTCATGGCTGGACAATTTCATACTCTTAGTCACCTTTGTGTGGTCATTTTTTTTTAAATATGAATGGGAATATATTTTAGACATATTTTACTCATAGGAATTTCTAGGGGTGCCAATAACTGTGACCAGCATGATTTGGAGAAAAACATTTATTTCATCATACAATTTTCTCACTTCTATGAAAGGTTACAATTCTTGTGAATTTTTTGACTGAAAGATAAAAAAAAAAAAAAAAGATCAACAATGCAGATTTATTTTCACAGCCACCTTTGCAAATTGTTTTACCTCCGGTGCCAAAATGAGTGGAGGGAACTGTAATCATCAATTAAGTGAAGTACAAACAGAATGTGGGGTGTTTTATTTTTTTACACTTGTCAAATGCTATTTATAATTAAAATAAAAATATGTTATAGTTTAAAATTATATTAAATGCAATTTGTTAAAGTTAAGACTGTACTCTTTTAAAGTACACTTATGTGGCCTGTTATTTCATTAATATTATATCATCTGTAAGTACATTTTTTAAATAAGCTTTAAAGTACACTACACGTGCATATCCAATAAAATTAAGTGCACTTCTTTTTCACAGTGAAACAAGGCCTTTACTCTATAAATGCAATATTTTTACACAAATTAGATTCACTGTTCACAGTATTCACATTGATCAGCCCCTGAATGGGTGTATGTGTGAATGGATATCAGCCTCGGAGTCTATGATAGTTGTGGCCCTGAATCATAATTCCTAGTAAAAGAGATGCTGAGTGAACATTGTGTTTAGGATATTTTATTTTTTTAATACAGGATGTTTTTTTTTTTAAGAGTCCATTTACTCTCTTTCAGTCTTGCTTGATGACACATCAGCTAGGGATGGATACTTTTCTATAACCCATCCGACTCCCTTTCATTTGTCTCTTAGTGACTTGCAACTGCAGACACATTTACATGCATTGAGCAAGAACCATCAGTTCATGAAAATGGCATATTAATTAATATCTCAGCATGGCAGCCTTGCTAAAGAAAAAAAAAAAAATACTAATACTCTTTTTAATCAAATGCTCTGTGTATATGGCAAGTAAAAAACAGAGGAGAAACAAAAGTCGAGGAGGTGTTAATACACCAATCTGCTCTGATGCAGCTAGGCTTTGTGATGAAAGAACAAAGATGTGATGGATAGGTCGGACTAGAATCAGTGTGCAAGTCCTAAAATGATTTAATTATTGTACGGCAGATATTTGACAGCCAGCCGTAACAGTGAGTCATACCACTAGCGGGCAAACATTCATATCAGTGAGCTGAAAGCTAAGCTAAGATAAAAAAGATGCTCAATCTGTCACTGCACATGGGGAAAAGCTTAATGACCATCATGAAGGTTCACAGGCTCTGCGGCACAAATGCTTACCCTTGTAAACAATGCGTGGAAGATGTTATGAAACATGAGTCACCAAGAATCCGGCTCTGAAATACTGTTTCCAGTAAGATCCTTCAAGGTTCAGTCACACATTTCATGCACACGGAATGATTGAGTAAATGTTTGCTTTCGTAATCATTAATAAAAATTTTATATCTTGCCGCATGCTGTGAGTCCTGAGAGCATTGTATTAAAAGGCTGTTTCCTTCCAAAAGCTCCAGATTAGCTGGGTTACTCCGAATTGGAATTCCGGAGAGACTTTTAACTTTTCCTTTTTTTTTTTTTTTTGCTTCATTTTTTTTTTCATTAAAATATATATGTTGCTCACCATTTCACTGAATATCTGGTCTCATTCTGAAATATCTCAAATTATGGGAATAAACATGTGATTTCACTGCATTTCACATCAACTTAAAAAAAAAAAAAAAAAAAAAATATGTATATATACATAATTATATATATATATATATATATATATATATATATATATATATATATATATATATATATATATATATATATATATATATATATATAATTTTTTTTTTATCAACATGTTTATTGTTTAAAATTATGTACAATTAATATACTTCATTTATTCAAAGCTCAGCGCTGCAGTTATATCAACAGGAAATATTTGAACTCAACAACAAGACTGATTACCAACAGAATGAGAATTTAATGACTCCTTCAGAAGCACATGAAGGTCACAGCAAGACAGTTGGAAACCCGGTTTCAGACTCCATTTCCTCAATCTTTGTTGTGCAACAAGAAGTAGGCCACACAGCATGCTAAGTTCATGCATTTTCTTTTAAATGTCTCACATTTTTCAACATAAAATGTGAAAATGCAAACAAGCAACAAGAGGCCTATTCCACATCTATAATTACAACAGATAGAAGTGTTTGTAGATAGTTAGCTAATGATATAACAGTTTGTGTTTGCATCAAAGCTGGTAATTTATGGATTAGCCACTGAAATTAATTATTCAAAATCTTCATTTCAGTCACTTTGGCCTTGATTAAATATGAAGGTTTGTCATTCACAACGAGAGAAGACATTGTTATGAAGGTGAATGGGACCATAGGGTTAACATATTGAATGTGAAGGGTACACAGTGTGGAGATCAGAGTGATTATATGGTCTTTGCATATCTTTGTTATATCACAACATCACAGCCATTGCACACTCTAGACAGATACAACTAAGCTGATCTGAAATGTGTTCTCTCAAAACAAGAAGACAGTGAGTACTCTGACTCATACACAGGACGCACTGTGCTTTTCTCAATAGCATTAAGCACAAATATATATATATATATATATATATATATATATATATATATATATATATATATATATATATATATATATATATATATATATATATATATATTAAAAAAAATGTGTCTCAAAGAAGACTTTCTTCATCCTGATTCTGAGAACCAGACAAAAGAAGCAAATTAAGACTCTCTGCAATTTCTTTGCACATTTCTGACATCCTCACATTGCTTAAAGAATCTGGAAATGCTGCAAAGTGGGACTGTATGTGTTGATGGTTAGAGTCTGCTGTTATAAAAGAAGTTGATAATAAATCTGATATTGGACTAGATGGATAATGGCAATACAGACTGGGCAAAAAAAAAAAAAGTAATTGACCTGTTTGTCTTCCTGATAATCTCATCATGATTATTTTTATTCATAACTGCATTTTCCTATCCTTCCATCACGTATCAGTTCTCTCCTTCCTTCCTCTGACCTTTTAATTCTGTCCATACCTTTTTAACATCTATTTCCCCTTCCTTATGTTGAGCCTTACTGAAACATCCCTGTTATAAATCAACTTCTACAATGCAGATCTAGCAAGATAATTATTCCAGGTGTTGATTTGTGAAATTACTGATTTATTTCCTCAATCAGTCACAAGAAGTAAGAGATACCTCCCAAACGAATCTGTCCCGAACAACTCATTCGCTCCCGCTTAATCAGTCTGCAGTAGATCTGATTAAGCAAACCTCAAGTCACTACTTTTGGATGTATCAAAAGTCCTTAAAGTTCAGGAAAATCATGTTCTTCTCATTCTGCCAATCAAAGTAGAAGGGTTTATTAACTGCACATTTATTTCTCCTCATTTCTGTTATGTATTAAAACTCATATTACCTTCATTAATTAAGTAGTCCATGGGGAATATTAGATCTTAAGTCTCATGCATGAGCCCTTGATCATGCACAGCAAGTCAGACTGTTTACCCTCATCTCACTGGATTATATGAACTAATTATAGTTCATCGTCAGCCCTGAACATGAGATTTCCACACAGGCCTCCAGGAATGGATTGAGAAAGTAAGGTTAGCTCACTTTATGTAAGTTGGGGCAGTCCAAGCCAATGCATTTTTTTATCTACAGGGAAAGGCATAAAGTTAATGCCCTTGAATTACACCTCTGGACAACATACGAAATGGGGGGCATCTATTTTGGAGCTCAATGAGTTGTTCAGATCCACACTTGATTGGCTGAGGAAAGGCCTTGGCATCATTTGTCTTTGTCAGATTATTCCACAACGCCTGAGAGGCTAAAGCATGCAATGAAATACCTGGTTCATTTTCTTTGACTATTTTTTGGGGCACGTTTTGGGGCTGCTGCATTAGAGGAGGAGACAGATCAAAGAGGACAAGCCAGTGAGGAAGACAAAGTGAGCTGATACACCAAAGCTCTTATTGCTAAAAGACGGCATGTGTTCCTCTAAGACAAAAATAAAAAAGCCAGAGCACGTATGTAAGAACTGCCACCTCTTGCTCACAGTGTATCTGCTTGTGTACTGACCTCTACATGTTTACAGCTGTGTAGTTTTTAAGACCATAAACACTATACGCCAATGTTTCCCAACACTTTTCTTGGAGGGTAGCCAAGGCTACACATTTTTGAACACTTACTAATCAAACACATCTGAAAAAAAAAAAAAAAAAAAAAAAAAAAACTAGTAGAGACTCCAAGACCTTAAAAATGTGTGAAATAAATGCAACATTTAAAATGTGTACTGTTGAGCTGCCTCCTAAAACGGGGTTGGGAAACACAGCTCTGTGCAAGCATGTGAATTCAGACACAAATGCTTGGCCGATACATGCAAATTTGAGATTACATTGAACATTATTGCATTTGCTGTTGCAAATTAAAACCTCAGTTGTCCAATTATCCAGATTTTTTAACTATTATTAAGTTGACAGTCTATAGTTGACTAACTTGCTGAGCAAGATTGCTTCAAACCTTTGTGCATCAGTGAGAGTAACTGAATAGTATACTTATAATGCACTGTGTATTTGCATTATTAATTCTGGAAAACACACAGACCACATCAGTCTGACTAGTTTTAGGAACCGGATCAACTGATTCATTGAAACAATCAGACACAAATGACTCAGTTCAGTTGTTTCTCTTGCTATGCCCACTGTTGAATTGTAGCCCTGGCCATCTGAAAATTTCCTTTAACTAGGTTTATTTATTTATTTATTTATTTTTGAGGTATGGCCAACAAGTAACAACAATGTCAAACCCTGAGGCTACACTATCACAGGATATAGAAAGCCTCACATGGCAGTCCCATGTTTCAGACCAGGTCAAGAAAGGCCGTGCAGAAGGTATCAGAAAGGCCAGTGTCTTTAAATCAAAGGATGCCCGAGAGAGATGGGAGGCAAGTCTGTCTGCTTCATTACATCCTGGAGGCATAAAACCACTTTGATTCCATGGTGGCCCTGTTCCTTGATGCTACCCTAGCGCTTGGCAAAGCTGGACAGTCACATTACAGCTCAAACTGCTGCCTTTCAAAGATGATTGAGAAAGAGGCTCCAGAGATTAAAGCAAACAGGCTTGGAGACTTCAGAGATGGCTGGGAGAGTAAATGTATGACGCTCTCTGGCAGTGTGTTTCCTGTTTGTATGGATCTATCGATGAGAAGTACTGATTTTTAAAGAACAGTCAGATTCAACTTTAAAATAAAGAGTTTATTCAAGAATGACTGTCACCACTGATAAGCTACTACTAAATATTGCAGAAACGTAATTTTCTGTAACGTTGCTTTGAAATGATTTGTATCGTAAAATGTGCAATACAAATAAACTGGAATTGAATAGAAGTGACAATACTGTCATCATTTGTTCACCTTCATTTCAAACCATATGAGGAAATTTTGATTAATGCATGACACGTCACTACAGTTAAAGGGTATGTGAGCTTTTCTTGCTATACTATATGTTGGCCTTTTACTTCTGAACCGATCAAATTGTTTTGTGTGATCAATTCAAAACGTGAGTTATTATCAAATGAAAATATGAATAGAGCTGAAACACTGAATCATTCAGACCAAATGAACTGAAAAATAGACAGGTAACCTTACTTGCATGAAAAGTAGACAGGATATTCTTAAAAAAATTAAACAAATCAGATGATATATATATATATATATATATATATATATATATATATATATATATATATATATATATATATATATATATATATATATATATATATATATATATATATATATATATATATATATATATATATATATATATATAAAAGTATAAATTTATCATTTATATATATATATATATATATATATATATATATATATATATATATATATATATATATATATATATATATATATATATATATATATATATAAAAGTATAAATTTATCATTTATATATATATATATATATATATATATATATATATATATATATATATATATATATATATATATATATAAATGATAAATTTATACTTTTTTTTTTACAACCTATGTAGCAGATATACTCCCTAACATTTTCTTTTCATTTAAAGTTATTTCACAAGCTGAAATGAAACTTGTTCTTTAAAACGTCAAGTGTGGTAACTTTAATCATTTCATGATGTGCTATCTTTCTTTCAAAGGAAATAAATATAAGTGCCACCTACACAGCCTGACCTTTATCTTAAAAAAAAAAAAAAAAAAAAAAAAAAAAACAACAACCATGAAACGCAGGTCCTCTGGAAATCTCTAATGCATGTTAGCTCAGAAACGACTTGCTCTGTCAAAGGTAGATCTTTTAAATGTCTCTATGAAGAACCTGGGGCAAAGTAGGTTAATGAATGCACACTCTCTAAGATATTATATTAATATACAACTATATTTTGGTATCAAATTAAGAAAATGGAGATTACAGTGACACACAATTTAAAATGGTGGATGACACATGGTTGTGATGTTAATCTTAAGTAGCCTTTTCAATTTAACTGCGCTGTTGTATAATGTGGCTGATCACATGACATGAGCTTCATTGTTTGCACACCCATTGGTCGTTGCCTCATTGCATTGCTTCTCATTTGCATAAACTTGAATTCTATTCGACTGTTTTGCATTACAAACTCGCTGATGGGCCTCAAACTATCAACTCTCATTGAAAATGAATGATTTCCACTTACTTTGTCACTGCAAATTTTTGTCAGTGTGAATGACCCTGCAAGTCATGATTTGAATTACCAATTTAGGCACAAAGGTCTGTAGATAGTTTGTGAAATTGCCTAATTGTAACTAATATTTTTCTTTTTGTCCCAAGTCCCCTGAGATGCATCTAAAGGTGCACGTGTAAGTTGAGTTTTTTCCCCCAATATCTGTCAGACCTGCCAATAGCAGATGACAACTGAGACTATTTACCAGCCATAATTTTTGTTATCACCCATGTAACAGTGTTGTATTTCATTTTTATTTATTATCTGTTAGCTTTACTTTATTTGATTTGTGATGGGCTGGTTTTTCACTGAAGTAAAGGTGATGAAAGTTGCATCTGAAAGAATCAGAAGAGGAGAGCTGTGTGTTTGTGTGAACACATGGCGATTGCCCAAACACTTCCATGATTATTAGATGATGTTACTTTAGAGCTCTTGGTTGTCTTTGAGTCACTCATGTCACTTACAATCAACGAACAGCAAATGTCAGACTATTGCCCTTGCCGTGTCTTATTGAATTTCTGTAGCTCCTAATAAAGTTAATTGTCAATTTGCCACTATCCCCATTTTATTCACTCTCCAAAGCCAAATTTGACTCACATTTCTTACTTGGCAAGTGCTCATTTTGGATCCACTGAATAATTGTGAATGTTCATGTATGCAGCAAAAAGTTGTTGAAGGAGGGAAGACACAGTAGTCACAGCACAATAATTTAACCTGATTTTACTCAATCAATTAAACTGGTTCTTCTATGGGAATGCTTTTGGAACCTTTATTTTTTAAGGGTGTACCCCTAAACTGTGGTTGTTTACCAAATTTTGTAATAACTTCTCGGCCATAATTAGCTACATTAAACTTTATTGCTAGTACCAGATTGCCAGATTTCTGCATCTGACAAGACTGCATTATTTATTACCCCTTAAAACAATCTATTTAGTTTATAGACCACTGCATTGAGACATGCGAGGAGAAAGGTAATACTTTCTAAACAATATACTTAAGTGTGAACTGAATGTAATGTTTTCAGACACTTAAAGGGAAAGTTAATGAAAAAAAAAAATGCTCTTAAACTAGATAACACTTAGAGGGAACACATAATCACTATTAATTCAGAGTTTTCTGTCAGTATACTCCCAATTTGCTGCTTCTTAATGTTTAATAATATAGTTGTTAAGTTTAGGTATTAGGTAAATTTTGGTCAGATTTAAAATATGGTTGTGCAGATAAGGCATTAATATGTATAAGTACTTTGTGTAAGCGCTTTATAGGAACTAATACACAACCAATATGCTAATAATATGCATGCTTATAAACAACTATGTAATATTGAAAATATATCCTTAAATTAAAGTGTTACTATTTACTCAACCTCAGGTCATTCATACACTGCAGGTTTGTGATTGCTGTTTCTTAGTGCATTCACGGCTGTCTGGAACTTCCTCCATTGCACAATGACATGTGCATGGGCACATTCTCACACATTGACGATACTGTTTGTTTACAGCAGAGAGTGAGTTCTTGTGTGCAGACCTCCACCAGCAGTACCAACACCTAAAGCTCACAACATAAAAGTTTCAGAGACTGAGAACTGAGAACCAGAAACCGAGAGAAGCAGAAGCAGCGGCAACCAGGATAAGCACAAGTACTTACAATTTTGCCAAAATAATAATAATAATAATAATAAAGCACGTCCTCACTCTCTGTCTCAAGCAGAGTCAAGTGTGTTCTTGGTCATCTCTCTGTTCTTGGTCGGAGTATTCTGAATTGAACAAGTTCATTGAAGATCATCTTCGGGACATCATCAGCACTAAACATACTCTTTTGATAGATCTACATTTTCTTAACTCAACAAATCGATCTGATTCTCTTTCAACATATCTTGACAAACTATCCCCTGAGAAAGACTCAAGATTCCTCCTCTGAGCCCTTTAGCACACATCCCTCAGCACACCATAGTCTGACTAGAGAAGCACTAAGCGTCATCCCCACTGGACTTTTCCTGGGATTCACATTCACGCTTCTCTCGCCCGCTCACGGCACAGCTCATTTCACTCACTCAGTCTCGTGGGCCTGAATGATTGATGGTTGGGGGAAAGGCTTGGCACACCTCCATGGTCCATCCCAGGCTGTAAAGCAGCAAGCATCACCATGTTAGACCCTGACAGCTGCGCAGCTTAATGGGGAAGGATATAGACTGGGGAATATGAGGCTGCTGGTCCAAGCCCCTATGGGTCCCAGTTGCTATAATAAATGACTGAATGGATGCAGCCTGTTTCTTGAATGGCTGATGACAAAATAAGCACTGAATATGAAATTGAAATTCAGTTGTTTGTGCACATGTGCTCCCAATACACCCAGAAATCAATATTCATGTTGTCATCTTTAAGAATTTCAGATGGATGACTAAAAGAGGAACCACATGTTGGCAAGACAGTAATAATGTATAATCTCAGACCTTTAGCCACTTTTTAAATTATTAATTCACTAAGATGAAATAAACTACTGTAATAACACTCATGACATTAGACATTTTAGGCAAATAGAACTAAATGGAAACGGGCAAAAAAAAAAAAAAAAAAAAAAAAAAAAAAAAAAAAAAAATAGACAATCATATATATATATATATATATATATATATATATATATAAAACAAAATTAAATTATAAAATTATTATAAATGGTAAAACTGATCTGATATTATAGATGTGGCTTGGTTGGTAATTTTGCTTGTTGGTCCACTTGACTGTGAACATAATAATAATAATAATAATAATAATAATAATAATAATAATAATAATAATAATAATACATATTATTATTATTATTATTATTATTATTATTATTATTATTATTATTTATAATAACAATACTAATATGTTAATTATATATATGAAAATATTTAAATCAACCATTAATAATTATCTGTCATTTACTGTAGTATTTGTTTTGTAAGACATATTACTATAAAATACTATGCTAAGCTAAAAGAGAGTCTTACAAACTTCTACTTTTACTTAATATTAGTTTCTATTTGTATTTGTTAATACATCTTTTTTTTTTATGTATCATGCTAACCAGAAAAGGTGTATTCATGTCACAGTATATAAATCACTTTTTCTAGTAAATTGTTGTCTTTTTTATAAAAAAAAGAAAAAAGATAGATGCGTGACCAGTAATTTTTCTAACCTTTAAACTAAATTAGCTATTAACTGTCTCACTTCTCAGTGCATTCAAACAAGTTAATTAGAGAAGCTTAATCTTATATAAGTGTTTGTAAAATGAATGGATGTAGGGACACTTTCTCTGAAGTCATCTAACTCACAGTGAGAGATGATGGGAAATTGAAAACCTTCACTTTGCACTCACAGTAAGGCACTGCAGTGGTCGTTCACGCTGTTTTGCAAGAAAAAAAAAAAAAAGAGAGTGGATAACTCAAAGAATATAAATGGACCTCATCAAACCTCTGCAGAACTCGATTCAGCCTGCTAGACACCTTTTTATGATAGTAGCGTAATCAAAATCACGTTTGCCGGAGGGAGCAAAAAGCAGATGACTCAGAAAGCAACAAACAGGGAGTGAGTTAACGTTTTATGATAAGATGATCTACACCTCCGCATTGTCTTGAGTCTGAGGTGACGGCAGCGCTCATAGTAGCTGTATCACCTCATTGTTATAAGGTGACAGCGCTTTTGAAAGGAACAAAGTTTGTTATAACCATAAAATATATGTTTTCAATTACAAATCACTATTACTATTACATGCTCACACTTTGAACAAACCACTGCATAACATTTAGCCACATACTGTAACTGTAAAAAAAAATGTGCTGTTATTTTCTAATTGACCAAACATCTAACAGGCTCACGCTACCTTTCAAATTATTATTATTATTATTTACAGATTAATATCTCATATTTGCTATTGCTATTTGATATTGCTACAGCCTGTATTTGTTTGTGAATGTTATACTGAAGTTCAAATAAAATGCATTTGACGATTATATTCTGAAGTGTCAAGGATTTATATTCATTTTAACGTTCGACGATGCAATTTACCACTGAGTACATTTAAACATGGTATATTAAGTTTATTTGAGATGAATGTTGATTGTAATAATCAGTGGCTAAGCTCACATATAATTAATGATTCATTCTACATTGATCTATTTATTTCAGGAAATAAAACATCTGCAGGTTTATCTGTGACTGCATGTATTGTAAACGAGTGAACTAGTTTGAAAAAGTAAATTAATTAAAATAAAATTTAAATAAATCAATCGATCCGTCCATACATACACACATAAATGCAATGCATTACGAAACACTAACAACCACTCAAAACACTTTAGCAACTTAATTGTATTATTTCTTCTAACAACCACTCACAACTTATATTATGACTGTGAGTTTTACAACCATTCGCATTTACTTAATTTCATTAAAGGAACATTTCAAGTCTTTTCAAGCACATCTGTCTCGCGCACACACACACACAGACACAATCCTCAGCTTTGCAAATCAGTACGTCAAGTGAGCGCGTTAACGGGTGGCAGGTAATTCGAGCTCTAGTGGCAGGTGCTTCAGGAAGTCAAGCCACGCTGTAAAGCATGTCAATCTGCTAATATCTATTATGGCAAGCGGGGGTGGATTAGAGCTAGAGAGAACAGGGCACTTAGCAGCAAGAACAGAGGAACACGGCGTGCCTCAGGACGAGAACAGCCTGTCTAACGGAGAGACCCCCGGAGGGATTTGTTTGGGCAGACGCAAAAAAACTGGGCTACTAAACTACACAACCCTCAAACAATTAGAGATCTGTCTGCCTCTGAATTTGCATGACAAGCAGCGTTCTGTTCCCTGCGGTCAGACATGGGCAATTTCCCCGCCAGTTATTGAATCAGGAAGCATGGAGCAGAAAAAAAAGAGCAAAAAAAGAGCAAGAGGAAAAATTCAAGTTGCCGCCGTTGATCTAAAAAGCATGAATGCTCTATAGTAAATGTTGTAGTTCAAATGAGGAAGTGGCACGAGGCAGTTGCTCTCCTGACATAGGTTGAGTGTTAGAAAAAAAATGCATTCAGTACACTCATACAAAGATTTGAAGTGAGGCAGATGAATTGCTCCTAGGCATCAAACGCATATTACATTTTTTTCTACTTTTGATTGAATGGATTCCAACACTATAAAAAAAAAAAAAAAAATGTACAATGCAAATATTTTTGCACTTTGGCAATAAGTTGAAAATCATAAACAGCTTTGCATTGCAATATTCTTCCCTGAAATCATTTGCAGCATTTTATATTCAAATTTTATGACTTTATGAGGTTTTACAGAAATCAAACAGATTGCAGTCTCATTTGATCACATAACCTGTCATCCTTTACAATCAGATGACAGAAATCAGATTGTAGAAATCATTGTAATATGCTGATAATACTTTTCACTATGAAAACTATGAAAAACTAAATGCTGTTACCAACACTGATAGTTAAAAGAAAATTTTCTTGAACATCAAACTGGATTATTAGACTGGTTTCATAAGAGTTATTCATGCGGCGTTGAAGCCTTAACTAATGGCTGCTAAACATAGAGCTTTGACATTACATGAATAAACTACATTTAAAATGCATTTTAGTAATATTTTACAGTATTACAGCTTTTCTCCTTTTTGATAAAATAAATGCAGCCTTGGTGAGCATATAAGACTTCTTAAAAAAAAAAAAAACACACACATTAAAAAAAGTGTATATGGCAGCAGAAAGCACTAAAGTAAAATCTGCAGAAAGGTTTTAGTTAAAAAGGCATATACAACAAAATAAATCTTGAATTAAAATGAAAGCATATTTTTGCCAATCGATTTTGGACTTTGGAATACGAATCAAAGCAAACCAAAAACTGAAAGATTTCCATATTGTGAAACACTCACGTATGGTGCAGTTGGTGGTGAAGCGGGGGTCATAGGTCGCTGTCTCCAGGTCGCCGGGCTGGTTGTAGCTGGAAGAAATCCTGAAGGGTTTGCTCCGGGCACCCAAGCTGAGGTGTACCACCGCCCAGCTGAAAAGGAGAGAGAGAACCAGCAGGATGAGCACCAGAACCAAGCACCAGGGCCGATGCAGTGCCCGCAGTGGGCTGTAGGAGGTCAGGGTGGCCCCTGGCAGACCGTCCCCAGTTTGGCTCAGCTCAGTAGTCTCTGGGGATCTTGTGGAGGGAGATGTCTGGCTGTCTGACACCAAACCAGCCCCCTCTGCAACTTTAGGGTCATCCTCTGCCGCAGTATCACACATCCCCTACACTTCCAGGTATCCACTCTGCTTGTGGAAGCTCTGTCAGTTGAAACAAGAGAGCAGGTATGTGTTTATGTGTGCACGGATGCTGTCTCCACCGGATGGTACCTGTGGAAAAATGCACAGATGTGCGGTTGCTCTGTGGGTCTGAACGTTTTTAACCAAACTACCTCTCATAAGGAAGTCAGTGACCTAGCTAATTTTATTAAGCAAATTGCTTAGATTTCAATTTGCTAGTGGCTAGTGACCAGTGACTTCAGACTCCTCCCTCTCTCTCCTCCCTCTCCTTTGCTTTTCCTTTCTACCATTCCAGACCTGTAACCTCTGTTGTGTTGTTGTTGTTTTTTTCGCATCTCACTGCGAGTTTTGCATCGACGTCAGATTCGCTTCAACGACAGAAGTCGAGATCCATGACTAAGTGGGTGGTGATCCTCTAAACAAACACACAGACAGCTAGCAATCATAGGGAATGAAGACAGGCAGCTCTCTGACAGAAATAAAGCACTCAGATATACTTGAGTAAAGATTATTGTTCCACATTTCAGTTTGCTACGATTTGGTGTTTGTATGACTGATTTCACATCATTAACGTCAATGTGAAATGCTATTTAAAACCTTCCGCAATATGACATTTTATTATGAAACAGGATAGTTAACATGAAAAAATTACTGAACGTGAGTTGTGCTATAAATAATACTTAAAATAATAGTCGCCCGACAGTGTTATAAATTTAACGTAGAGCGGCGAGAAAAAGTATGTGAACCCATCTGATCTTTATCAAAGTCACTGATTCTGATTCATATAAATATATGTTACTGATTCAAGAATTGTTTTTTATTATTTTTTTTTTATCCAGGGTTGTTCTCCTGCAATAAAATCTAACCTACACCCATGTGTAAATTTGAAAAAAAGTGAGAGGAGAATTGAACTTGTCATCAAATGCTCTGGTTTTCATCATTGCTAATGATGTTTTGTAGATCTAGAATAATGTATATTTATGTGCACAAATGCGTAATGTCTTATCATTAGGGTTGCATTTGGAAAATGTTTTCAATGCTTTCAGCAGTCAACTTTTGTTCTGCTAGATATGTGCTTTTTTATCTAATAAACTAGTATTGAACTGCAAGGAATAATGTGTTGCACACGTCATTTGCATAATTTCAAATTCAGCACTATTTTAGGCTAAATTGCCTCCTTTGCATGGGCAGAAGGCATACAGTCATATCTACATATTAATTCCATTGGACAGTGTTGTCATTAGATATATGGTAATAAAGACATACATGCTCATGGCACTTTGAATATCATTTTGGGGCCTTCATTGCCGCGTTACTGATATACTACAGTAGTCTCCTGGTCCACTCTTATAGTCAATGTTGCATAGAAAAATAACATTTTCTAGCTGAGTAAATTCTCAAGTAGAGTAAAACACACTAAATGCATGTTAGACTCAGACATGATAGAACATTCTCAGAGATGCAATTTCAAATTCAAATATTAATAATATTCAGCAAAAAACACACTGCAAACACTATAACAAGACAATGTTTTAGCCATGTACTTTACTACCACAATTTTATTTTAAAGAAGTGTTTGCGCATGACTTTTAGCTAATATTTCTCATAACTCATTAACAGAAGACGCTGCCAAGCACATTAGAAATGTATAAAATGTAAAAAAAAAAAAAAAAAAAAGTTAAGTGATAATGAATTGTAAGAAAATGAATAATGCTTGCAAAGACAAAGTATGCAGCAAGGGGTGCACTGTGGTATCAATATTTTCTACAAACAACATTAAGTGTAGTATAATTATGAGCACACATCAAGAAAGAGATAATGAGAAAATGCTGCCAAACACAGAAACTGCGTGCTCTTTTGTTGCGATGCTAAAATTTATTCAATGTTGAGCAAATGGACTGTATTATTGTTAAAGGTGTTTTTCTTTACCCATATATTTTCTTCATATGTACTGTACAAGAAATATATACGACCAAAAATTCAATAAAATCAACTATAAAGCAACACCTCTTGCAGACAGACTTAAAGTAAATGGAAAGCTCTATTTGAGTTGATAGCAGATTTATAAGCTGTTATAACTGAAGTGCAATGAAAAGAAAGGCATTTATTATTACCATTTTCTTTACCTAAAAATTGTTACCCCGTTACATTTTCAACATAAAATAATATTAATCCTTCTCAGATAATATTTTAAGATCCTTGGTTTCAGTCCAATGACAATATAAAAGCTAAAGAATAAATTCTGCATGAGTTTACTATAATTATTTAATTGATTAATGTCCATGTTTATTAATTTACTAGAGATGTAAAACACCTGATACATATGGAGTCAGTGTAATAAACAAGATAATCTAAAGTCAGGCGATCATTAATAAATGTCTACGCTTCACGTCGTGGCCCTGATCATGATTATACACTGCATTCACATAATGCTGGCCCTCACATGCTACTCAGGAAGTCTATTGGGTTTGCACCTCCCGCAAAATTGCATTCATTTCCTGTGCTAATGAATACCGAAGATTATTATTATGGAAAACAAGGTGAGATAAAGCAGTAAAATACCTTCTTGATCTCTTCTGCTCCAATGCTGTGATAAGCATCTGGGCCTCGCTGTAGCAGCTCATATAAACATTTTGATCTAATTAATCAAGTATCCAGTGGGAGACCCCCTAACTCCAAATAAAAATCTCTTGTGCAAGAGTTATTAGCATGACTAATAAGCAGCGGCGCTGATAACATTTTTCATTATTATTAGCATTATAACTCATAAAGCATCATCATACAGACCGACAAGCTCTGGAATGCTGGCTCTGACCTTTGAGTGTCTTTTCATGTGGACACAGGGTCATTACAAAATCAAGTTTAGTATATAGATGGCAAGCAACTCTTGCAGGTCAATTCATCATGTGTGTCTCATTAACGAAATTTAATTCGATTTTTCTGTTTTGGCCCAATGCTTTGTAACGATTAAACCTCAGCGACTTTTGAGGTCACAAAGGCCACCTATAAAATATGTTTTGCTTGCTGTGGGTGTTTGGTTGCGTCGGTGTAGCTGTTACTATTGGCTATATGATATATGTACATGTTGAAAAATGCACCAGCTATTCAGCAGTAGAGCAACATGGTGGGCTGAAGTGCAATGGTAATGCAAATGCATATAATGATTTACTTCTATGATTTTTTTTTTTCAAGTGTCAGAACATTAAATTAAAGAGAGAGAGAGAGAGAGAGAGAGAGAGAGAGAGAGAGAGAGAAAGAGAGATAAAAAAGCATTTGAGGTTTTAATAGAATGCAGAAGGAAAAATACTCCATCATGAAGATGGATCATCTATACATATGATAACAACACTGTGCAAGATTAAAAACATCAAAATGCTATAAATGTAACACATTTCAAATATATTTGCTGTATATAAAAAAAGAAAAGCCATCAGTGTATTATATGTAGTTTGTAACTCAGTTTGAAATGGGCATTTCATTTACACAAGCAACTCACATACAGCTCATGGAAGTCAATAATCCAGTACCTGATATATTAGAATATTTACCTTTAAGTTTCATTAAATGACCATCCCTACAGTATAAATTCCGGGTATCTCTTGTTTTTTTTTTTTTTTTTAAACCAAACTAATGGGGAAGACTACTGACAATGGCAATGGTTCAGAAGACAATCATTGACACCCTCCATAAACAGTCACAGACAGAGGTGTACTAATAGGGCAGGCAAGGCAGGCAATCGCCGGGGCCCCACATTTTGAGGGAGCCCCGACAGCTGATCATT
The DNA here is from genome assembly GCF_003368295.1 of Carassius auratus. NCBI lineage: Eukaryota > Metazoa > Chordata > Actinopteri > Cypriniformes > Cyprinidae > Carassius > Carassius auratus. Next base: position 5,413,802 of record NC_039259.1, on the reverse strand, counting down.
TGAACAATCGAAAATGTAATTATTAATATAACATGGAGCAATATATCTGCATCCCCCCAGGGGGCTCCCTCTTGCGTTACACTGGATGTGCTTGCATTTTGATAGACTGAATATTTTTTTTTTTTTTTTTTTACCGCGGTAGTTACTGCATCATCAGAGAGAATTGCAGTAGCAGAATACAGGTCGAACTACCATCTTTATGTTCTCAATAATATGAATATAGGTCGAGCTATAGCTGATTAGCCTTCTAGCTAGTTTAAAATGTTTTAATTTTTTGTTTTACTTGTCAGACCACCCGGACAAACCTGATAAAAACATAAGTGACAAAAAAAAAAAAAAAAAAAAAAAAAAAAAAAAATACAAACAAACAAACAAAATAGTAATAAATAATAACAAGAATGAATGAACGAACGAAATGGGCGTTTTCATTACCCAAGCAAACATGACTGACAATGTGCAAATATTATTTTATTAAATAATTATGCATGTTTTTGTTTACTTGTTTTATTATTATTATTATTATTATTATTATTATTATTATTATTATTATTATTATTATTATTATTATTATTACTACTAATTAAATATAATACAAAAAATGTTTATTTAGCATTACATTCCTCATATTTTATTTAATAATAATAATAATAATAATAATAATAACAATAATAATAATAATAATAATAATAATAATAATAATAATAATAATAATAATAATAATAATAATAATGCTACTACTACAATGAACAATTATTAATAAATGCTAATGAAAACATAAATGACTAACATTTTCAAATAAAGAAAATGCACCATCCTATCATGATACATAAAACTGCTGGCCAACTGCACAAGCACAGCATTGTACAGAAGAACAAAACATAATTTGCATGCTAATGTTGAGGATGAGCGGCATGAAACCCAAGGCAACGGATCCACAGAATCACGGCAGATAGATGAGATCAATACAGTTGGAGGCAAACCAGTGGTTCTGGTTTTCAGAAAATCGCACCACCTGTTTAAGTGGCATTGATTTTGACAGTCAAATCACATGGCGCACAACAAGCTGGCAGATATGGACTGCACAAACTGTTGATTAGATGCAGCACTTTGACAAGGTGGGCCAAATAAATGCTACTTCCTCAAATGGAATGGAACATATTTGAATACTATCAAGAGGAAGGACTTTTTTTTTTTCTTTTCTTTTTTTTTTCGTAGCAGACAGAGCTGGGTTACTTGACACAGTACACAGTTGTGTATGGATCAAATGTAAGTAGCATTAAGATTTCAATGTCTGTCCTGCAGTATGAAGCTCAAGAATCAAAGTGTTAAAATGTCTCAGGCCACCAATCTATTAACTATTCCCCAGAGCACAGATGTGCTGTTTCCCTTGCTTTTCTCAATATTACATCAACTGAAAAAAAAGAAAAAAGAAAATTTGGTGTATTCATAAAAGCAAGCAACCGTCACATCGTGGCTGGGGTCAGCTGGGCTAATTAGTTTGTGAAATCACTTGCTATCAATTCAACAGGAAAGGGGAACAATTATATTCTCTTATATTTGTTTAAGTCTAGGCACTATTTAGCAGAATAATGTACCTTTGGAAAACATTTGCGAATGCATACTGCACTGGTTATAATTCCCTGCGGGCTAAAATTAACAACCGTGTACTTCCGTCTCTGGCTCATGTCTCCTGATCTGAGGCAAATTACTGCAAGAAATGAAAAGACCTTGCTGGCATTCAGTATTACCACTGCACATTTCTAGTGACTGATGACAAAGAAGAACAAAGAAAACAAAATAGAGCGAAGTGAAAGAGAGTGAAAGATCAAAACTGAAGGAAATAAATAAGCACAAATAAAAGAGCATGTTTGCCACCAGTTGGCATATCATTTGAAGACTGACGCTCGCCTGGTACTCTACTTTAATAGTAATTATAGCAGACACTTTTTTCCAAAGCGACTTGCATTGCATTCAGGCTAGTAATTTTCTCCTAACATGTGTTCCTTTGGATTCAAACCGCCAACCTTGCACTTGCTAACACAATGCTCTACCACTTGAGATATAGGAACGTAGTAGACTATTAATAATACATGTTCTGTGAAAACAATGAACAGCAGCTTCCAACCTGTCGCCATGATGCAAACATGAGATATCAGAAATACAGCAGTAGTTCTTTACATGTTTTTTTTTTTTTATTAGATTGTTTTTCCTTTGTAAACATGGACGCGTTTGACTGTTGCACTCACGTCTCTTGCGGCATCTCATCCATTAAAACGGCATTTTAAATACGCGGTCCTAAATTTAAGTGAATTTCAACTCCCGTCTTCTTGCGTGTTTTTCCTTTTCCTCTGAATGCGTTGCATCTTTCTCAACACGAAAGCACATTCTGTAAAAAATGGCGCCTCGCAATAGTGCAAGAGTGCGTCACACCTAAACTGTTAATCAAAATACGATTTAATCCTAAATAAAACGATTTATCCTGAGCCTTTGAAAATATATACAGATATTTGAAGATTCAAATAAATGCATTACTAAAAAAAAATGCAGTGTTTCATTTTGAGGTAAAGTTTAACTGTTTGGTTTTAGATAATTCTGTGTTCGGATTGCTGTGCTAATTGTTTTGAGAACAAGTACACTGCATTGGAGAAAAGTGTTGAATCTGAGAAAAACTGTATCTCCAGCGTATGGAGAAACAATATCTCACCAAAGCAGAAAAAGCAGCAGCAATCTGTCAAGACAGCGTGAGATAAGATGTGAAAGCCTCCACTGATCCGGGTCTTGACCACAGTGTTATCCACCCAACCCCTCAATGGCCAAAGCCAGTCTCAAGACTTATGTTGAACCCACACCTACACATACACAGCACATGAATGTTAACCTGTTATCTCTCAATTCTGCCACACATCCTCAAATAACCCACACAGTGGAGCCAATTAGTTCGGGGGTATCAGGGTATCAGGGCAGGGTGAAGCGGTCAGCCATGTGTGTAAATATTGCAAGGTTAAAAAGAGCCAGACACAGTGGGTGTGTAATGGGAAGTGGAATGAAACCAAGCTGACATCATTAAACTGTCACTGGACATGGATGAGCTCCCGCCTCACGCTGTCCCGCTCCATCCATCCGGACGGATGGAGTGAAGGTTGAAGCGAGGGAAGAATGCCAGTTGTGAAGGAATGAGATGCAGAACAAATCAGGCTTTTGGTAGCCGACTAGGCTCTGAGAGTGTTTGCGAGGGTGCCTGTGAGTTTAAATCCACTGGACTGCATTACTCTGGCAGAGCTAATCACATTATACCTGTAATTGGTTTTGCAATGTGTCTGACACACTTAGAGCTCGGCACACGAGATAGCGGCAGAAAGAAGCTCAGGCTGTTTATGCACTCAAGCAGACTTCTGTGTCACTGTGCAGACATGTTCATACTCACTCCTGTAATCTCTGCAATATCTCACATCATTTGACATTTGGGCGCTCTTTTTTGCCAAGCAACAAGAAATAATTTTCTGTCTGAAGAGGTGTAATACTATCTGCACTGAAAAAAAAGAAGAAGAAGAAAAAAAAAGTGTTGATTAGTGGGTGGTCCACTAGTCTTGCATAAACAGACTTTTGACTAACCAACAGAAAGTCAAGCCCATTTATTCAGGTCAAGAAGAGATTGTTTGATGGGCATTTGAAATATCGGGTAAAAAGCTAAGGTGCTATTTGGTGGTGGGTGTGCGGAATACAGACCATCATTCACTCATGCATGCATTCGTTTGTTCACAAGTAAACAAACAAACAAGCAAGCAAGCATACAAACAAATAAACAAACAAACAAATAAATAAATAAATAAATAGTATTTGTAAATAAAATAAAATACAATGTGTAAACAAAGTGCCTAATAAACAGACAGAAAAATACAAATACAAATAATAATAATAATATATAATATATATATATATATATATATATATATATATATATATATATATATATATATATATATATATATTAAGTGATTGTAAATAAATACATTGCACAAATAAAGTGATATTATTAAAGTAGAATTAAAGTGAATAAAATAAAATAAAATAAAATCTACATAATATGAAGTATAATGTTACGATCTATTTCAGGTTGTTGAGTGGTGTCAGATCTAAGAAGACACTCTCTTGAGTCTCACAGAGTGTCAGTTGCTTTAGAATTGATCTCTGTAGTTGCAGTCGCTCACTCGTCTCATTCCTCCCCCGTCCTCTCTCATTCACTGATCTTCAGTGGAGCTGTCACTGTTAGCTTCACTTTTTTGTGGGTTTAACCTCAAACACTCTATTTTGCTTTGTCGCAATGCTTTCTTGATCTCTCTCTGTATATCTTCCACGCAACTGTTTCATGCTGTTGTTGTGCCCATGTCATTGATTTAAAGATAATTTCAGTTCTAAAATACTTGCTTCTTAATATGCAGAGACAAGTATGAGTAAACCAATTACTCAGTTAGTTTGATGACTCTGTTGATTTTGAAAAATCAAAGTGTTTCAACAGAATACTTCAGCTCTTTATGTTTCTCTCTCATGAAACACAATAGCATGCTTATCATTTATCATGTGCACGCCAAATTAAATCAAACTGCAAATACATGTTTACAAATTTTGTTAATTTACCTTACAAGACACATGATGTAAAACTGGCTGATGTTAAAGCCCATCTATAATTCCAGTAATGAATATGCTGTCGCCATGGTCTCGAGTCATGAAATCGAAAAGATGAAAGAGTATGGAGAAAAAATAGTCACATCACATGACAAGCGGCTTAGATTTTAAACTGAATTACGGTCAAAATTCAATTACCCAGTATCCTCAGACTCAGAAAAAAAAGCTACATATGAGTGAAGGCCCGGGTGGTTTTGTGAAACTGTGTCAATGCTACATAGAATTCAAGGTGATTTGTTGTGTTAATGCTATGCATTCAATCACGCTTTCATTTTGCTGGTCTGTTTTTCATTTATCCTCCAAAAAATTCCATTTCAACTTTGTGACATGTGACCTCATGTTCAGCTGATAGATTGTGTTTGGGAACACAGGCCTACAGAGAGAGGTTACACAGTGTGTTCACATGGACACAGAATTATATGAGAAAAAAAGGAAAGTCAATAAACGAAAACAAACTGCGCTTTTCTGCTCTTTTTTTTCTTTTCTGTTCCACCTCTCCTCACGTACAACAGATTATTTGCTAATAATGCATCCAATGAACCATGTTCTCTCTCTCTCTCTCTCTCTTACCAAGCATCCCTCTTGTTTTCTGCACTCTTTGAACTCATTGATGGCTCTGTTTTGACGTAGCCGTAGTATTTCTCTATTTCTCTTCTAGTTCTATGCAATTTCATGTTTAATTGCAGTGTCTGTGAAACTATCACACTGATTCAAAAGTGCAGCCATGACATTTTAAGTATTCAAAATTCACTTTCTTACTGCATTTTCATGGTTTTATTGTGTACAACTTTATAATTATTAACCAATGTCATAAACACATGCAATAACAGTGTTTCCTTATTTTTCCTGTAAAGCTGTTTTGAAACAATCTGTATTGTATAAAGTACAATGCACAATTTCTTTACTAGTACAGTTCTGAATGCAAAGCTCTATTTTCTGCTTGTATTTGGAGCAAAACTCAGATGCAGCTGAAATTCAAAGGCACACAAGGATGAAACTAATAAACCTAAGAGGAGGCCTTGAGCAATAAATGCAACCTCAAGACTGAAATACGTTTGGTTCTCTTGTATAGCATCCCTTTTTATACACAGCTTTGTGCTTGCAAATTAGCCGAGGGCTAATCCATTTCAGATTTGCTTTGGTATCATGCTACCTTAGAGTTGGCATATTAGCTTATATTTCCATTGCTATCTGTCCTACACTGAAACAGCATGTCATTAACTTTCAAGGTCTTTGTGCAAACATTAAAGGTTCAGATTTCTAAATTCTAAAATAGAGCTGTGATGGTAATAGAAAATAGTAACAGCTGCTCTATGTGAAATCCCGCACCTGATGGAATTTACAGCTGACTAGAGAACCTGCTTTACTGACGAGATGTACATAATGATCAGCCGATTGTGATCGGAGCAGCCCTAGAACTAACCTTTTAAGTGTTTTATGAACTATGACAGCTATATGATCAATGGCAAACTGTAAAGTAAGCAGGAAGTACTTGTCCGAAGTTTTGCAAGAGAAAAGAAAACATCTTTACAAGGGGACGCAAAAGATTTGTGAGAGAATTTAAAAATCTTTGCGAGAGAACACAAAAAATTGAAGGGAAAATGCAAATATCTTTGCAAGAGAACACACTAGTTTAGTGAGAGCATGCAAACGTTTTGGGAGGGAATGCAAAATAAGTAAATAAATAATTCAAATATATATTTCTTTTTTTTTACCCAACTTTTTTTTTTTTTTTTTTTTTTGCCATCATGCCTCTTTAGGGGCTCCATAGCTGATAAATAAAAATAATTTGATCTGAATGGATAGTCTTTTGATAGAATATTATAGCATAATTGGACATTTATCTTTGCATGGATTTACTTATTTGATTGGCTTGTCATCTGTCAAATATATATAACAAAAACAAATAAACGAAAACATATCATATCAGTTTATTTTTCTGCATATTTATTTATTAATCCCCAAACACTTTAATAAAGATGTTATATAACTTTTATATTAAGGTTTCGTAGACCCCCCAGTGGGCCCCAGAGCTCTGAGTAAGAACCACTATATCAGGATTTATAATAATGTAATATTATAGATCATCTAGAATAATGATAGTCAAAAAAAAAAAAAAAAAAAAAAAAAAAAAACCTTATATACAAACATGCATACAGAGTTTTTACAGGTTGAATATTTCCCCTATAATTTACCATAGCACTGAATGATTTAGTTATTTAAGTATAATTATATTTACATTTTACTCTTGAGATTACCAATTTAAAAATATATGGAAATACAACACATGATTATTTTTAACAAGTAGCTGCAGGTGGTCATTTTATATATATATTGGATTGCTACTTTTTCAGACTGAAAATAGAACCCCTTAATGATGGTGTTTACTTGTTGCATGATGACCCCTTCACAGGTGGCTCCATCACATAACAGTGTCTTAACCCATCTGCCTACACAGAACTGTTAAATCCTCGCAAAAACAAGATTGATAGGGACACTAAAATAGATCTTGGCTAAGCACAGTTCAAAGTACCTGTCTCTACCGAGACCTTATTATTTTCAGTATTCTCTTTTCTCCAAGACAGTCTCTGATGGAGCAAATCTGAAACATCAGATTTCTGTATCTGACTGCCGTGATTTATTATATATATATATAAATAGCCTATTAAATCTATATTTAAGTATTAGGCGCTGTGATGAACACCATTGTGCAGCTGCTTTATTTCTGGGGTTGTCCGAGTAACTGCTGCATTTTGTGCTGTTTAGCGCCATCTGCAGTCAGAGCGGCACACTGTTTCAAGCAGTATACAGCGGTGTTGTTAATTTTGACCAGTTGATGAGAATAGTATTCTTAAAAAGCTTTCCAAATTCTGAATTATTTGTAATATATAATTATTCACAGTATTTCCAAGTGCCCAAGATAACAATATAGTGCGTATTCATTGCTGTGATATATCGCTTTACTGAATACGGCGCATATCTATCTATCTATCTATCTATCTATCTATCTATCTATCTATCTATCTATCTATCTATCTATATATATATATATATATATATATATATATATATTTGCTGAGACCTGTGTTTCAGAAGGCCCGCTCTACACATTGACTATTTGCCAAGTGGAACTCCTAACAGCACTGACATTTGCTTTCTTTGCCTTGCAGTTGTGTTGATTGACAAGGGCCATAGAGAGTCTGGCTCTAAAGCAAGTACCAGCCATCAATATCTGTTCTTGACTAATATATTCATATAAATGTTTTTGCTCTCTCCTGGGACACAGAGTTTCCAAAAAGGCTAGCATAACGAAATATTATACTTATAGTATACATAAGTCACATATCAACACTATAGAGATAGAAACTACACTACACTTTATATATATATATATGTGTGTGTGTGTGTGTATAAAAAATAAAATAAAAATAAGTATGAATAATTATATGAATGAGAAAAGTCTAGCACCACCTTTCTGGAATAAATTCCATTTATATAATTATTGCCTCAGTGCATTTGGGGGAGTCAAAAAAAAAAAAAAAGTTTGATATAGGAGCAGATAAATGTCTGGATTTCTCATCACCAGCGGTTCCGGCTTTCAGATTTGTTGACATCTGGCTTCATCCAACAAAACGCTAAAGCTCCAAGCATTGGCTCAAGTCCTAAATTATAGGCGTATCATGGGACCTTCTCCATACTGATGGAGGTCAGTGAGTAATATGCAAGGTTGATGCCTGAGAGCAATTTTTCTTCTTCTAACAAGGCTTTGATGTATTCACTCAATTCCCCACTGTTGCTTCTGAGGTCTGGTCATTGAGCATTGAGTAAACATACTACAACATCATTAAAAAAAAAAAAAAAAAAATTTTTTATATATATGTTGACTGGTTATCTAACCCCCCCAAAATGCCAGAGCTAAAGATCACATTAATGGAAAAACATTCAAAAATGAACATGGCATGGTTGTGGTAAAGGCCGGTATCCAGCCACAATTGCTCTCTAGTTCCTCTAAAAGCTTGAACTAACATGTGAGGGTTGAGGTGAAAGCAATGCAATGAAGCCTCACCATTATCAATTTATAATTCTGAATTCAACCACCTGTAGGGACCTCATTAGTGGCTCCAACACATTTCCTTTCTTCCCCTAACTGATCTTGTTCCAACAGGTCATTATTTCCCTCTTATTTATCAAGTGCAAATAACCATTATTGCAATATGCTTTCTCTCTCTACTTTATATTACCTTTAATTATTTTTCTATCTTTATTTATTGTCCCTTTTTAAATTATTATTATTATTATTATTATTATTATTATTATTATTTTTTAGATTTGATACAGTGAAATGTGAAGGAACATTTGATTGTTATAACAAACTGAATGAGTTGATTGTTTGAGTCTGAATAAATGATGCTGAATGAAATAGCATGACATATGCTGTCTGAGAGAAAAATAATCTGCTGACGAACAATGCCTGAATGTTATCTGGGTCCCTTCAAGGGTGAAAGTATGAATGTATTTTTCAACTACACAGTATATTACGGAAAATAGTGTATTCAGTAGTGTGCAATCTGCACTGTAAGGAAAGAAGAAGAAGAGCACATATTATTGCCCTATTCTGCAAGACCATATTTAAGATCTCTTAAAGCAAAAGTTCACCCCAAAATGAACATTTTGTCATATTTTCTCACCCTTGTGTTGCTTGAAACCTGTATATGTATGTTTCTTACAAATAAAAGAAGATATGTTGAAGAATTTTAAAGAACCAAAGAGTGACTCAGCTTTTTGTTTACCAGCATTCTTCAAAATATCTTCATTTATGTTCAACATAAGAAAGAAACTGGTTTGGAACGACATGATGTGCACACGATGACAAAATGTGTATTTTAGGGGTGAACTATTCCTTTAGTAACACAATACCTAAACTTAATAACTACCTTACAAAGTATTAATATGAAGCAAATTAAGATTTGGAGGCAAAAGTCATAGTTAACAGTAAGAAAAAAAAAATGGTTTCCTAAAATAAAGTGTTTATTTATTTATTTATTTATTGTTGTTATACATTATAGTTTATTGTAACAAAATGCTTCAGAAGTGATTGATTGATTGATTGATTGATTTGCTGCAGAGTTTTGGGATTTGCACCATTAATGTTTGCTGCCACATTCTAAAAAATCCCCAAAATAACCCAAATGCTGGGTTGAGCCTCTTAGGTCTTTTTTTTTTTTTTTTTTCAGTGTTTGGGTAGTTTTTGTGTTACCCAGCTCCTGGGTCAAATGTAACAACCCAATGTTTGGGTAGTTTTTGTATCCGCATGATGGAAAAGGCTGACGCTTTGCATAAAATAAAGATTTAATTCATAAAGATACAGAATACAAATACTTTGGATGTTAAAATATTTCCTCAGAGCTGTTTACTGTTTGTTTTTGGGGAGGTTGTAAAGGCAGTGGCAGTATATTTCGGCTATGACTAAATCACAGGAGTGCGGTCTCAGCAGTGAGCCGTTCCCCGCCGAACACGGCTCCAGCTCGGGCACTAGAACCAGTGCGACGCAGCGCAGTTTAGGTGAAAACATAATAACAGAGACTGGTTAATAACATGTGAATTACTTATGTTTAATGTTTAGTTTTTACTTTTAATGTTTGTATAAGGAGGTTAAATATGGGCAATATGTATAGCCTATTAAAATGATATAAACAATGCTGTAAATGATAAATAAAGGAGAATAAAGGAAGTTATCATGCAAACCAGTGGTTGTGTGGATTATTTTAGAAAAGTTTAGAGGATTTAAGTTAATCTGTAAGCATTATTTAATATATGAAGTAAAAAATAAGCTAGTAGGCTAATATAGTAATAAATGAATAAACCATAGCTGGGTTAAATCAACCCATTATGCTGGGTTAAATAAACTACCCAATTTGCTGGGTAAATTTAACCCAGTGTTTTTTAGAGTGCAGTTTACCCAGATGGATGTTTGTCGTCGTTGTGCTTTTACCTTGATGCAAAGTCTCCGTTGTGTTTCAGAGGTGTCAAATTGAGTAATTTACTGTCCGCTTGTTAAGTCTGGCATGTCTAAATGCTCTATGAGAAAACAACAAAAGGTGCTTATATACACTCACACTGTGATATAATACTAGCAAAGAAATATATAATCCTAACCTATAACTCCATACCGAAATCCCAGACAGCCAGACAACAAAAATACAAATATAAATTAATAAATGTAAAAATGATTTGTGTTTTGTTTTTGGACCTGGAGGACTCATTTAATTTTATTCAGCATGTCTCTGGCCCTCATACGCATGAGAAAATACATACTTTGGACCTTGTTTTTTCCTTAGGGCTGTCAATTTGTGATGCTGATGTTAATGCTGTTTGGATTTCGGATCATATGCCTGTTACTTTCAGTGTAAATGAGCAAAATGAAATGAGGGTGAGTCAGTCCTCTTATGTTCGTTCCCGTACAATTATTCCAACACCACAGGCTTTTAGTACCTTTTCTGATGTATCATGGTTGGAGTCTACACATCTCATGGCTGATCCAGATGAATGACTTACTGTTTTTAATTCCATATGTTCTGAAGTCTTGGACTCTGTTGCTGCTTAAAAGATTAAGTATCATAAGGTAAATCATCAGCCCTGGTTTAATGAACATACTTGTGTTCTTAGACAGCAGTGAAGGAAGCCAGAACGGGCTTGGAAGAAATATAAACTTCTTGTCTCTCACCAGATTTAATGAAAATCATTTCTTGGGTATCAGAAGACTGTAAAAGATGATAAAGCAGCCTATTTTTCAAATATTATTTTGCAGCAATCAAACTCACCAAACTATTCGTTTCAAACTATGAATAGGTTTTATTTTTTATTTATTTATTTATTTATTTATTTTTTTATCCAAATGACAAAACCATCTACAAAGTGTTGTGAGAAGTTTTTAGGTGTTTTATAATAATAAATAAAAATAATTAGGTCCAGGTTTTGTGATTTGGATGTAAAGGAAACAGACGACTCTACCAAGTCAACACTTTTGTTGAATTTGACCTGGTTTCATCTATCAGTGTTTTGCCTTCGGGTTTGCTTGTTGCGACAGCTGACTTTATTTTCCAACATGTATTAAGCAAGTGGTCATTCAACCCTTTCTCAAGAAGTCTGCTCTGGACCCTTTGGATTTCAAAAATTATCTGCCAATTAAAAAAAAAAAGATTGGAGAGAGGAGGTTTAGCTGAGTTTTTTTTTTTCTTTTCTTTTGTTTTTTTTTTGATAACAGTGATATGCAGATTTTGATCTAATGGATCATGATATCCTTATGAAATGTTTAGAACATGTTGGTTTACTTCTTATTTGAAGGGACAATCCTTTTCAGTGAGGGTTGGGGAATTTTCTTCGTCTTCAGTTTCTATTGACTGTGGAGTACCCCAGGGCTCCCTTTAAGGCCTATTCTGTTTTCACTATTTCAGCTGCCTTTAGGTTTTAACAAAAACAACAAAAAGTATGTCTTATCATCTTTATGCTGATAATATTCAGATTTATTTGCCTTTTAGATCAGGATGATCAACCTCTCATTTAACTTTGAAATTATGTCTTGTGAGGTGGTTGGTTGGTTACTGCAAAATCGCCTAAAGCTAATTGTGAGTAAATTGGAAGTAATAATTTTTTAATTGAAATAATGTTGATTGACATAAATGATGTGCACATGGACAACAAATGTGCAGTACCAAATAAGAAATCTAGGTGTACTTTTTAACTCAACTCTAATGTTCGATCATCAGATTAAATGTGTGGTAAAAAGTTGCTTCTTTAAGTTTGAGAACTACAGCAAAAAATGAAATACTTCTTGTCTGTTGCTGATCTTGAGATTCATGCATTTATGATTCATGCATTTATGATTCATGCATTTATCTCCTCCCATTTGGACTACTACAATGCACTTTATTTGGGAATTGCAAATTGCAACTGGTCAAGAATGCAGCTGCGTGGCTCCTTACTAGTACAAAGAAAAGGGATCACATTACTCCAGTTTTGGAAAAGCTAAATCGGCTTCTGGTTAAATATCAGATTCAGTATAAGGTGTTGCTGTATGTTTTTAAAGCTGTCCATGATATCGCCCCAGAATATACAGTATTATGCACCTGACTTATATGAACTCTGGTAGACCTCAAATATAATTTAACTGCTTACTGCTCTCAGTTTTGAAAACTCGCTTGAAAACTAAGAGGGATCATGCATTTTCGGTCGCTGCCCCACGACTGTGGAATAACCTTCCACCTGACATCCAGATCTGCACCCTCAGTTGATGTTTTCAAATCTCGCGTGAAAATGGATTTTAAATAGTTGATTTTATTTGTACATTTTTTTAAATAGTTTTTCTGTTATTGTTGATTTTTGTTTTAACTGTTCTCATCTTGTTGTGTTGCTGTACAGTCATTTGGTCTACTTTGTAGTAGAAAGGGATCTATAAATAATAGGTTTAATTAATTAAATTAATTTATAACCACAAACCGTTGTTTGAATATGAAAAAAAAAAAAAAAAAGTAAAGCAGGTCCTCTAGTGTGAAATTTTCCATGTAATGCTACTGAAAAACTGTGATATAGTCCTGTCAGTCATATTTCAGAGCATTCCAGCATGCCACAATGAATCACACCAATTGCAGCATTGGAGATGACTATGAATTCTTACATTGTGACATCAAAGTAGGATGACTTGAAGCTGAATGAATTATTGTTGAAGCCAATGTTCTTTCATCAGTGCAAGAGCATCCCTGTGTGCTTTAGTGCTCAACGATGCAACTGATGCAAGCAGCCACTGTGGGTAGGGCCATATTGAGACTGCACTGGGCCCCAAGGCTATGACTTACTGCAGGGCCTCCCATCGCAATAATGATAAAGCTTTAAATAGGATTTTTATCCCATATTAAAATTCTGGATGCACTGAAATTTTAGAATTTTTGTTACCAGTTTCACAAAAAAATTACATGTCTAAGTTAAAATAGGGTTACTGAAGACAAGTAAACAGTCACAAATTAGGCTACAACAGAACAAACATCATACGTAATCGAGCTACTTGAAAAACTTAAAGCACTGATATTAAGATGTATAAAGAAAATGTACATATAGACTGCACGATCTCCACTGTATTTATTAAGTATGAAGTCATTCCTATTTATTTAACAGTCAAGTGATTCAGTCAAGAACATTAAGTGATTTTCTTTCTGATGTTTTATTGACACAAATGGCAACAGCAGCTATATAAGGCTGATTTAAAGAAATATTTTACCCAAAAATTAAAATTATGTTGTTGTTCTAAATCAGTATAAGATTCCTTCTGCTGTTGAATGCAAAATAATTTGGAACAATACTGGTAATCAGACAGTTGCACCAGACACCGGACTTCACTCATCCTCGTACAACTGGCACTCATCCACGTACAACTGGCACTTAGTGTCGAGGTATGGACAGGCCCTCATCTGCACTGGCATATCAATTGCCTAGAGTCATTAGCACTGCACCTTGCCTTGAGCCATCTCAAAGTGTGCTTACGAGGCAACCACATGTCGGGGTGAATAGACAATACAGTAACCATTGCATACATCAACCGATAAGGTGGTCTGTGCTCACGTTGCATGTCACAACTTGCCTCCTCCTTTGGAGTCAGAAGGTTCTGAGGTCACTTTGTGTGGAGCTGGTATCCTCCTGTGTTCTCACCTCAAATGGGTAGTGGCAATGATAGGCCTTGGCTAGTGTCGGCTTGCTAAAACTACTCCAGAGTGTCTGTACTATAGACCCTCATGAGCTCCTCCATCTCCTCAGCAGCCAGACATGGTGGAACGTCCGCTGCCAGACCTTTACTCGTTGAATCCTTGAGAACTGGTAGAAGGCTGGGTTCTATATGTGAGACCTAAGTGGATGCCATATGTGTAAAGTCCACGGTATAGTCTCAAAGCCAGTGTTTCCCAGCAGACTTTTGCCATTTCCAAGAAGGTTATAATAATTTTCAAAAGAGTGGGTAGTGCTACAACAACGGTGATTGGTCTTCTTGTTAGGAGACCCTGGCCTACACTAAAAAGGGCTCAAGTGGCTTGCACAGAGCACTGGAAGGGGTAGCATCCATGGCGCTTTGGTAGAGGATCCAACTTTATCTGTCACTCACATGATGTCAAGAGTGACCGACTGAAAGGGTTACATATGTAACACCTTGTTCACTGAAGGAGGGAACAGATACGTCACGTCCCATCGCCACAGCTGCTGTACAACCACGGGGCAGCTGGGTCACCGGCTCAGCTCCTCAGCAAAAACCTGGTATGCATTGCACCTGATGCCTTGTTATGCTCATGCTGTGATCAGCTGCAGCTGGATGCAATAACTGCATGCCAATGTGCACTTTCTCATTTAGTTTACACTAGAAGTAGATTGGTCTCTCGAAGTGAGATCCCAATCCGTCGGTCACCGACGTGACGTCTCCATTCCCTCCTTTAGGAAACGAGGGTTACATACATAACTGAGACATTCTTTGCACGACCATTTCCAGAACCATACTCCAGAACGAAATGATGAGTGGAGGTGAATGAAATACGAAATAAGGCCCTGACTCTGGGATGTTAGAGTATTATTATGGCCAAAATCATGGGCCAAATGTTAAAGCAACCCTTGATTTTTTTATTTTTTTTATTTTTTTGTTTGGAAATGCCTCTGGTCTCATGTTATCTAAATGCTGATGATCAAAAGGGACAAGGCTTCCTGGTCCAAATAACAGTCTGAATCTTTAATGGTGAGAAAATGCATTTTTTTTTTTTTTACCAAAATGGATGCAAAATAGATTGCCTGCAATTTGAAAACAGTCCAGCTAGGCAGGGCAATGCTCTCTGCGGATTTAATTCAAATGCTATGCCCCCCAAAACCAGGTCAACTTCTTACTCAACACAGGGAAACAAATGAAGAGGCAAAAGTTCAAGATAGAGACAACATTAATAAATCACAACAGTTTTGTTCTGAATCCGAGCAGCTATACAAGTGCACCAGATAATTTAATACAGAATGATGCAAATCTAACTGCACACAAGAAATCTGTAAATCCATCATGATATTGTAGTATATTTGCATGATGTAGATTAGCTGTGTAAAAAAGGACTCCATAAAGTGGGTACATTATTTAATATGCATGCATATAGCTTTGGCAAAGAAAATTTAACAGATAGAAAACTGATGATATCTTAAATCTTAAAATGATATCTTATCAATTAATCTAATGTTAATTAATTAGTCTGCATTTGTAGGTTATCTGTAGGTTAAATGAACAATCAGATTTTACAATCAAATCTTCATATTTGACTTTTAAGATGCAAATTTAGATAAATCACTGTATTCTCTATTGAAAAAGAAGTACACTTTAGAAAAGGTAAATTATTGTAGAAATACTTAATACTTAAGTGCAAACAGAATGTAATGTAGCAAGTTATTTGGAATTTAATAACATTTAATAACATTTTATTATAGTTTATATTCACAGGAAATGCAATTATTTTTACTTTTTTGACCCAGTTAAGTAAGAATTAAATACCTACAATAAGTCATTTTGTAATTATTTCTATGGCTTTTGAAATATGGTCAAAATTTATTTCTGACAAGAATTTATGATAAACTAAATATACTGTATACTTCACTATCATTTCTATTGAAACACACATTTTCTTAACGTACATATTTAAAAGTACTTGTCATTGCACATCTGTATTGATGAAATTTCAATTTAATGCATTTATAATATATAAAAACATATATTGTATATTTTTGATTATATATTGTGTATAATATATGCTATTTTAAGTGTGTT
Organism: Carassius auratus; assembly: GCF_003368295.1. Taxonomy (NCBI): domain Eukaryota; kingdom Metazoa; phylum Chordata; class Actinopteri; order Cypriniformes; family Cyprinidae; genus Carassius; species Carassius auratus. The sequence continues at coordinate 5,397,295 of NC_039259.1, read as the reverse complement.
AAGAAACAGTAATAAAAGTGTGATATCTTTAAGTACAGTTACTTTAAGTGGCCTCTAAGTTCATTACTTGTGGGCCAATATAGTAAGAGAGTATGAGGTTTTTAAAAGTATACTTTTGAGATTTTAAGTACACTACAAGTGCACAATTTATACAGTTAAGCACACTTCTTTGTCACAAGGATTTAGAACAGCAGAAGAAATGGGCATGACCTCAGAATAATCAGTTTTTATCTGCGGGCAGCATATTTGCAATTCCACAATGCATGATAGGGTCCCTCATGGTTTTAGAAAGCTCTCTTTTATTTAGCCTTAACAAACCTGACACTCAACACAGTCCTGTTAAAGAACTTGAGAAGGAGGAATCCAATAACAAAATTAATACATACAGGATCTGATTCTCTGAGTGACTTGCCAATAACTTTCTTCAGGATTACAGCTAATCCTACAAACTAAACAAATAATTGAAAAGTAAACAATAAATAGTACATTTAATAGTCCTTAGATGCTATTTATATACACACTGAAACGTTTCTACTTGTTTCACACATTGAAACTGTAACATATAAAAGTATTGCTTCTGAATTCACAGCATAAAGTTTGCATACAAAAGTAAATGTTATAACACTTACAGATTAAAGTGAAAAAGAAAGGAAAAATATCACTAAAGATGGATGTCAAAAACATATATTTTGAAAGAGTTCTGAGGATCAAGAAAGGAAGATCAAGGGTAGCAACTACTACTAGCTTACTTTTATCTATTGACTTGAAGCACTTTTGTTTGTAGTGTGCATCGTTTTGTTTTTTTTGTTTTTTTTGTTTTTTTGTAAACGGTGAAACAGAAGACAAACTTTCAGTCATTTACATGTTTGTATTATTGGTGCACATTTTTCAATGGATTTGCTGCATGATGTTAATTAAATTGCCTAAAATACAAATCACTTGTACTGCAGGTCTGTTCATCTTGAAATATTTATATACACTCTTACAATTTGCCTAGACAGAATCTCGAGTGATATTTGTGAAATGGTGTGTGACATTTTAATTTGACATTAAAGTAAATTCTTCACACAAGATGCAACAAATTGATTAATCAGTAAGCCAAAATCAAAGTAATTGCATCTCAAGAGAATTTAAGGTCAAGCTGCTGTCTTTTTTATTCACATATACATATCTGCAAGCATTTACACGGTCTGAGTAACACTTTTTGGTTTTATTTACACTGTGGCCAGTCGTCACCTTCGTTATAAATTTGTCTCGCTGTTCCAACATGAACATGAACTATCTAAGACACTGTTCCCCATACTCCAACTCTCCTTCAATGTCTTCTGAGTCCTTCACAGTTGACCAACCCTTCCATTATCGTCACTGGTCATTCTCGTCCTCCAACAGTTCAACACATTCATGTTCATTCACTCACTACCTCTCACTTTCTTTGAGTCCACAACTCTCCTCAGCCTGGCCGAAAGCTGTCATGCAGACCCAGATACATCAGCGTGTTGTCAATCACAGCAACCCTTTCAATCTCCAACCACAACCTCTTGTTCTTTCTTCTTCTTGCACCATCCTACCATCATCCCGCATTAAGTGGCTGCCCTGCCGAAGCCTGAATGATTGACAGACTTTTGTTTCACCTTGTCAACTTCTGTCTAATGTATTGAACACTGAGCAAGACAAATGCTTTCCAAATTTGTTTTTAAATATAGTTGCTCCACAGTGTTTTTGGGGCAATGCAGTCATGCTTTAAATGTTTGAATGCCATGACATTTAATAAATAAAATATCAAGCCAAGTGTTATTTGCAATTCTTTTTCTCAGAAGTCTTGTTTTCGTAGATTGAAAGTCACCGCCATTATTTCTGATCATGCCATTTCACAAAAATGGTATAGCTCCCACAATGTCTGAACAAATTAATATCAAACCCTGCAGTCCATTCGGAAGGGCTCATCCCTATGCCCTATTGCCTTCAAAGGGTTTACCATCTAGAGTGAGAGCTTCAAAGGGTTGAAGGGTGTAGGGGACCAGACAACTGTTTCTTGAAGTGCCCTTCTACACAATCACCACATGCCCAAACGGGGGCATTGTCATCATGCAAAGAATCTGCGCAAAGGATCATGGGAGCCCGAAGGGTCCACCAGTTGTAACCTTCGAAATATTTATTTTTGAAGGATTGAAGTGGACCCTTTTGAACACTTCGGTTTGGAAAGACAGTTCCGTATGGCGATATATCCCATAATTGGCGATATATCCCATTTGGAATGTACAAAAAAACTAGATCTGAATTCTGAACGATGATCGAAATGGAACAGATACAAGCCCCAAAGCTCACACAGCCCTACATAATTGTCTGGGTCGATATTTAATTAGGTATCGTTAGACAGATTTGATTTATATGCTGTTTAAAGCTTGATGAATAATCATGATGAATAATTATGTTTTTTGTTTATATAATATATGTGTGTGCACTGTGTATATTTATGATGTAAATATAAATATACACACATGCACGTATATTAAATAAAATATATATTATATTTTTATATTAGATATACACTCACTGGCCACTTTATTTGGTACACCTCTTCAATTGCTTGGTAACACAAATTGCTAATCAGCCAATCACATGGCAGCAACTCAATGCATTTAGGCATCTAAATATCACAAAGCTCAAATCATCACAGACAGTTTTTTTTGAACATGACAATGAGTTCACTTTACTCAAATGGCCTCCACAGTTACCAGATCTCAATCCAATAGAGCACCTTTGGGATGTGGTGGAACGGGAGATTAGCATCATGGATGTGCAGCCGAAAAATCTGCAGCAACTGCATGATGCTCTCATGTCATTATGGACCAAAATCTGAGCAATGTTTCCAACACCTTGTTCAATCCATGCCACAAAGAATTAAAGCAGTTCTGAATGCAAAAGTGGGTCCAACCCCGTAGTAGCAAGGTGTACCTAATAAAGTAGCCAGTTAGTGCATTTATATATAATATAAATTATATAAATATATACATGTAAATACATGTAAATATTTTCAAAATATATACTGTATGAGTGTCTATTTATATATACATAATAAATATACATTATGTACACAGCAACTTTTATTTTGGATGTGATAAATCACAAATAATTATTTGACAGTACTAGTTACTTTATATATGGATCTGCTTATATATGCTACAGCTCGTTTCTGCTTCTACATCACTGTGTTTTTATCCAGAGATTATGTACTCTTTCAGGAGATGTGTAATAGTGCCCGCCTAATATACAACAGTAAATACAATGAAAGCCAAATGAGTCTCCCAAATGACTTAAAATTAAACCCTATGGTCATCGTAATACATGCCTCTATAAACATTTCTGCAACACCATAATTATGTACCTTACTGCATGTTTTGTGGCAGTTTCAAGGTGAAATATGCAGAGAATGGTGGTAAAACACACCTTCATTACTTGACCACGGTACCTTTTTATTACGCCACTTGAGGTACATATTGTTGGTGGTACAGAATTCAAATATCCAGGGAGTGTCGATAAAAGTTAATGCTCTATTCCTTTGGAAATGTCTCCTATACCAAACCCAACCCTAAACCTACTCAATAGTGTTAACAATTAGGCAAACGGGATATAAAAAACAAAATTTATTACATTTATACTTAAATGTAATTAATCTATTTATCTATTTATCTATTCATTCATTCATTCATTCATTCCAATTTTGCAGAAATGTAGGGCTACTTCCAATGAGCCTGGGTAGCAAAATTCTGTCAATGGCGGTGAAGGAATCAACCCTTAAATGCATCCATGTTTCTCCAATCATCGTTGGATATTCAGGTCTTTAGCATCCCAGACCTACATTTCCAGCTAGGATGGATCTCTAAACTACAACAGCAAACTCTCTTAATATTTTAAGAACATTTACAGAAGAATAAAGTGTATTTTGTTACCTTTTGAAACCTTTTGAAAGAAGGGTTTGGTTGATGATTTGCATGTATCAAGTCATTAGATTTTAAATATACTGTATGTAGAGGGTAGTGAATGACTTTATATATATTTGTAATGCATTGTAAAGAAAACAAACAAACAAAGTATTACAAAATCTTTTGTACTGAACTTTTCTGAGAGACTTTTGCATTTACTTTTTTAACTAATTTTTTTTTAGGTTTATTTATCTTTAAACAAGCAAAGCCAATGCCTCCCTCCATCCATTTTCTGCTGTTGGAACCAGGTTGAGGTAGAGGCAGGCTGAGTAAGGATGCCCATACGTCCTTTTCCCTGACCACTTTCTCTAGCTCATCATGGAATCCCAAGGTGTTAATCCCTCCAGCATGTCCTGGGTCTGCCCCGAGGTCTTTTCCCATCTGGACATGCTCGGAACACCTCCACCATAAGGCATTTGGGAGGCATCCTGATCATATGCCAGAATCAACTCAAATAGCTACTTTCAACACAGAGGAGCAGTGGCTCTTGGACCATCCTGGATGCCCTTACCAAAAAATTTTATATTTCAAGTTTATTTTACGAAGTATACGTAAGTAAAGTTAAAGTATATTTTTAAGTATACTTTATGTAGCAAGGATACAAATATCAGTGTTCTAGTAGTATACTTGTTTCAATACTTATTGGGACTATATTGGCCTACTTTCCAGTATATAAAAGTATACTTTTAAGTATACTTTAAGAATAATAGTAGCAAACTTTGAGTACACAACTAGTTTACCTCTATGTTTGTAGTTTGTACTGCACTTATACTAAAAGTGAACTTATATGTATACTGGTCGTTTACTAATTAAATACTCTGTACAGTTTGAAATATAGTCTCAGTAAACTAGCTACTAGTTTAGTAGTTTTATACTGCAAGTATACTCATAAGTTTGCTTTAAGTAAACTTTACATCATACTTTAAATATACCACTATGTCCCTATTGAGGTTTGAATTTGTATATGTTTTGTTGTATGAATATCTGAGCATACAAAACATCCAAAGAAAGAACAGGATATATGCTTGTAAACAAAAACATTTTATTCTAGCTTCATGCATTTATTTCATTATTATTATTTTTTTAACACTTTAATATGGGTAAGTTTCATAAAAAAAAGAAAGAAAGAAAATGTTGAACAGAAAGCTGAAAAAATGACTATGAATTGGATACAGAATGATAATGAAAATATAGAAGGAATTAATCGACAACCCCAAGCTTGACTGTAATTATTACATCTTCATCAGTCGACATTTTATTCCATATTATTACAGTTTTGATGCTGTTTTTTTTTTTTAATTCTGTACAGAAGATGTGTAATAGCGCCCTCTACCAATAATTAAAACACAGATTCTAGGAGTACCTGTACAGCTCAAACATATTTAGAATTTTGGTAAGTATAAGTGAAGTATGCTTAAATGTCATTTTAAGTATATTTCTGAGGTGTACATAAAGCCCATTTCTGAGAAGTGCATAAAAAAAATAAAAAAAAACATACTTTCTTATTTTTAGTTTAAAAGAAGTATACTAATAGCACACTTGAATAAACTCATTTTTTGTAAGTGTGACCAAGCTTTGCACCCGGTCTCTCAGCCCAGACACCCTGCAGAGAAAACTCATTTCGGCAGCTTGTGGGCTCACCACCTTTAAAGAGAAATGAAGGGGACCTGGGTGATCTACAATGGTTGGCAGATGGGGTACTGGACCTCAGTTTAAATCAGTATACCAAAGTTTAATTTTGTGACCCAAAACTGACAGTAATCTATCCACTAATTTCTGTCTGAAATTAAAATGTACTTTTATAAGATGTAATTGTGTGTGTTTATGCTTAATGAGAATGTAATTTGATTTGTTCTATAAAAATATTTGGCTACCAGTGTCTTACTGCCTGTCAGATGTTACTTAGTGAAAGCCAAATCAAATGCAGCACAGGTGCCAGAGCAGTCACACAAACAGCAATTACATCCTGAAATATAAAAAGTGCAAATGGAAAACAAGAGACTGATTTCAAATAAATTAACACAGTTATTTGAAAATAAAGTTTTACCAAAGTTAAGTACAGGTTAAACTTTTGACAGATTCTGTGGCCAGTGGCTTATTATCAAACAAAAAATCCCGTCCTTTAATTTGCAAAAAAAAAAAAAAAAAAAACACATTTACACTAATGCACTTATAATGGAAGTCCATCAGGCAGGATAGCGGGGGATATTAAAAGCAGAAATGTGAAGCTTGTAATTTTGTTAAAGCACTTTCATAAATTTTTCAGTTTGTTATTTCAGATGCATTATGAATATTTTCTAAATTGTCTTTTTGATGTGGAGCTAATTTTCTAAGTGGACAAGTTACAGTTACGCAATTCCATTGAGCAGAGTTTGCTCCAAATCAGCAACATGACTAGGTGCATGATGTCTCTCACTCACTCACATGCATATGCAACCTCCACAATGCAATGATGTGGTAGTCCCAAAAATGTTATACATTTATTATTATTATTATTATTATTATTATTATTATTATTATTATTATTATTATTATTATTATTATTATTATTATTATTTTAGCAAGCACACAGTTGTAGAACATAACCGAATCCTAATACAGAGTTCTGGCATTAAACTCTGGATGGTGCAGTCTTACTCAATCTGACATAATTACATCATATTGCATGGCACAGCTGATTGGTTCTCTCCTATATCAGCAACCAATGAGCTTGCTGCTCAAAATTCAAATACCTGTTTTTTTTTGTTTGTCCAGTGAGTGCTTCAGAACAGCTGAAATCAACATCTAAGATAAGTGAATGCTCTTTTAATCCATGTTGCTGTATATATTTGCTTCTGTGGCTCAGAAGGTTGTGGGTTCGATTCCCAGGGAACACATATACTGGTAAAAAAAAAAAAAAAAATAAAAAAAAAAATTACCTTGTTTACCTTGGCTACCATGCCGGCTGGCTTAACAGTGGTGGCCTAAGACTATGTGTGCCTTGGCGGCCATGGCGACTGGCTTAACTCTAATTAGACATGTAACGTTAATTAACAAAATGAATACATGTTGCAATCTGACTGATAAGACCTCAGCATCCACCTGAGAAAATGTCATAATTTAGTCATTTGATATCTTCTGTTATTTTCTAAACATCATCAGTCCCATGGGCCAGAGTAATAGGTTTGTTAAGTCATGTTCGTGGAAAGATGAGATGGAAAAAGTTAGCCGAGGCATAGCATTTACTCACTGGTGTAGATAAAAGTTATCAGGGTTACAGTGCAGAAAATTCCAGGGTGGACTGAACGTGAATTAACTGAAATAAAAGCAGAATAAATGTTCTTTCTCCATTTCTGAACTGCACAGCACAGCTAGAGCATACATCACATGTGCACATATCTCTGACTACACTACCCATAATGCAGTTCATTCAGGACTATGTCAGCCATAGATAGTTTTAGAAGGGATTTAGAAGTAGACACTTTTTCTCTGAGCTGCTTTCAATCCCATAATACACTGTGCAAGTGTTAACGCTCAATTTACATTGCAATTAATTGAAAATGCACCCCCCTACTATCGGTGTTACACCGATGTTACTATCGGCGTGTCCTCAGAGCGATTAAATGCCCTAACTGCCTTTGCTCCAGCTATATAACATATGCTAATGTAAATGCTAGTGATGTTACGTTCAACACCGAAGCTTCAAAGCTTGTGTTTGTCTCTCTCTCTATATATATATAAATAAGACATATGGGGAAGTCGTGGCCTAATGGTTAGAGAGTTGGACTCCCAATCGAAAGGTTGTGAGTTTGAGTCTCGGGCCGGCAGGAATTGTGGTTGGGGGGAGTGCATGTACAGTCCTCTCTCCACCTTCAATACCTCGACTTAGGTGCCCTTGAGCAAGGCATCAAACCCCCAACTGCTCCCCGGGCGCCGCAGCATAAATGGCTGCCCACTGCTCCGGGTGTGTGTTCACAGTGTATGTGTGTGTGTTAAATGCAGAGCACGAATTCTGAGTATGGGTCTTCATACTTGGCTGAATGTCACTTCACTTTCAAACAGAGAAATACAGAGTTCTGGCATAAAACTCTAGAAGGCGCAGTATGGTAGGTCTAACATAATGGCATCATATTGTTCATATCATATTGTTCATATCATAGCTGATTGGTTCTTTCCTGTATCAGCAGCCAATGAGCTCAATGAGCTTGCTGCTCAACATTCAAATACCTGGCTTTTGTAGCAGTTGCAGCACACTTCAGAAACCCTCCACCTTGCCCAGCTCCAGCTGTATAGATTTCATAAGAGGTAATTCATGTAAGATATTGGGGTTTTTCGTATGTCTACATGTGCAGCAGCAGTATTTCCTACATGCTCACAAGAGCATGTTGAGGATGTACTGGCAGTCTCTGTACTTGCTTTGCCAGAGCAGCAGCATAACGTAAAAACACATTAAAATGACATACATTGTCATTTACATTATTATGCCAATCCCTCCGAGAGTTGTCATAACAAAATTATGGTTTAACAGATTGAAGTAACATGTTTTAATATATTTGATTTCAGAATGAATTCTCAGTGTCAGGGCGCTGAGAAAATTGAGAATAAACAGGCTGCTTTACAAACGAACTATATTTCCAAAGCTAAACATAAAAGTACAATTAAATGTGGATATTTTCCCTGTTCTTTTTGTGGTCCCAGTATACACAGTAATTTGTTGGTTTGATGAATGAATGGATGGATGGGAGGTTTGGTTGAATGGATTGTTGGATGGATGGCTACACCTGTGCAACTGTACTCATGTGAAATATGAGAATATGAACTTGGTCTTGTCTTTTTTTTTTTTTTTTTTACTTCTATTAAGAATTTAGGATGGTAAATGTCAAGTTAGGTAATACAAAAATAATAATCAGAACATAAACTGAACACAGTTTGAATGTGTCTAATGGGTGCTTTAGTACAAATAATAGTGGACGGGAAATTAGTCAATCAAAATTGTAAAAAAAAAAATAATAATAATAATAATAATAATTTGTCTCAGCCATATATATACGTAGAAACACTCTGAATAATGGCATTGGAGGATGCAGGTGTTGTTTACCTCTGGAGAAAGCTTCTGTGCTGAAGCCATTAGAGTAAATGCAGTGCGACTCTGACCCTGGCACCAGAAAGCAGGCTGATGTCAGAAACATTCAGGAAGAGCTACACTCAGCCACCTAATTCTGTTAATTGCTGCCTGCCTCAATATATAACTACTTTCATAAACACTGAACTTGACAATGTGTTAAAGCGGAGGTGGACTTTTGCAATTTGCAAAGAACAGGGTGTTAATAAATAAATAAATAAAACACACACACACACATACTGCTGCTTAATGGAAAGCTTAACCTGAGTTTAACCTCTAGAATGACTTTGGTAGAAAGGCAGTGACGTGCTTTGATACATTGGTCATTCGTGACTATGTGACCTCAAAAGCATGAAGGATGTCTTTTAGCTTAGGTTTGATCTACAACGTACACGTTCAGTTGATATCTGTTAATGACAACCCATTGTTTTGAAGATATAACAATCAAAAGACAAAAAGCTAATAAAACAAAGACTCTCTAAAGAATAAAAAGATAATGAAACAGAAAACTGACCTTTACGACTAAAATGGTTTTAATATCCTGAAGAGCAACCATAGGTTCTTTGATAACACCATAACTGTATCATTAAAAGACTTATCATGAGCTAATTTGCTGCGGTCATACTTAAGATCACTTATTTTGCACACATCAAATGTCATTTGGTCTCGGTCTCTTTATAATGAGCACCAATAATTAATTCATTTTATAGTGTCCAATTGTGGCTAATGCAGAGCATGACTAACAACAGAGTTTTCATTAGGGTCTCCCACTAATCATTGCAAAGAATTACATGCTGTGAGTTTGTCAAGCTTTAGCAGAAATCATCAACAAAGAGCACAGTGGGTCAGAGAGGTAGAGTTACACAAGCTCTTCAGCCTGCACAGTTGAACCTCTGGTTGGCATGGTTATCAGCTCCTCAATAGCATGTGTTATGTGTAAAATAAAGACTATTCCTCCATTCACTTGATGTGAATAATGTGTAGCGCAGAAGCTTTCATCATGAATAAATTACTTAATATGTAGGCCTTGTATTTGTAGTAATGCTAATGAGGCAATTATGTAGTAGTAATAAGTTTTATTATAAAGTAAAAATATATTCAAAACAAAAACTAAAATATATATTGAGATTAAGAAGGAAAAAAAGCCCCTTTAGAAAAGTAGAAAGTATTTACTTTTATTAGAAAATAATGAGATGCTTATGCTATTCTGAGCTCTTTCCACCTCTTGGTTATAACCCATTGCCAAACAGATGATAATTTTGTGCTAATGGTCATCATTGTATAAGAATGAAGAAGGCATTGAAATAAGAATGAAACAACTTTGACCTTGAGCAACCCTAAAAATGCAAGTAAACAACATCAGACTGTGCTATATTTTTCTTTTTTCTCAAAACATAACTTTCAGAGCTTTTTATGAAAAAAGAATTGACTATTATAGAGATTCATTTAAAAAACAACCCCTTATATTGTGTTTTGCACTTGTTAAACCAATACACGTTCAGAAAAAGGTCAAATGTTTCTAATTATTAATGTCAGCTTGTAATAATTTTTGGTTACACTTTAAGGAACCCATTCTCACTATTAACTAGTTCATTGTCACACTACGCTGCCCGGAAGGAACACCGTGCCGGGGATAAACAAAATAAAGCTTTATTAATCCAACACAGGGTACATCCAACATGGAACACTGAGGAAGACACACGCATGAGGATTGTATACCCGACAAACACAGACTGAACAGACATGGGTATTTAAAGACAGGATAACGAAGGGCAGACAGGTGCATGAAATAACTTAATTAATGAGAACATGGAACACATGAGGGAAAACTAGACACACCTAAACACATATAAAGAGTCCACTCCTGGTAGGAGCGTCCTCGCACTGTAGAAAGAACAGGGGAGGAAAAATGGGTGGGAACTTGGGAGGAGGTTCCAGTGGAGGACTGACTTCCGAGAGGGGGCCAGCAGACATGGACCATGGAGGAAGGATCTAGGGAGGAGACGATGGAGGGAGGAGCCCGGCAGGAGCCAGGCCACAGCCATAACGGCCCAAGGTGGAGCCAACGGTGGGAGGCTGCTGACTCCAGGGGGCCAACCCATGGCAGTGGAGCAGGTGGAGGAGGATCCAAAAGCAGAGATGGAGAGCTGAAGAGCCAGGGTGATGGTGAGGATCCAGAGATCCTAGGTGGAACTGATGGCTCTGGTGACCAATGTGGAGATGTGGATCTGGAAGACCGTGGTGGAGCTAGAGTGACAGGGACTTAGGAGTCGAGGGAAAAAAGGAGCCTGATGGAGTCGGAGGGATGGAGGGATGAGGTGAAGCCAGAGGAGTGGAGTCTGGAGGCGTAGGATGGTCGACGCCAGACCAAGGCAGAGAGGAGGTAGCCATGGTAGAGTCCAGGCCTTTGGAGGCTGGAGGTGGTGGTGAGAGAGATTCCGACCAAGGCGGCGCTGGAGGATGGCAGGGCTGAGGGCGAGCAGGGGGGCTGCCAGATGACAGTGGTGGAGGAGGCAGGAATGGGTTGGAGGGCAGGCATTTTGAAGGAGTTGGCACTGGAGGACACCTTCTAGGAGCAGGCACTGGAGCGGGCTCTGGGGCTGGAGCCCATCCTGGGTTTAACTCGGGAGCTGGAGCCCAAACTGGGCAACTGGGGATCAGGCACTGGAGAATTGGAAGCCCCCTCAGGGCTGGACGAGGAAACCAAGGATAAAGTAGGGTTGGACGGGACTAGTGGAGACGTTGGAGAGAGGGCAGTACAACTTTCAGTACAGAGTAACAGTCTATAAGATCCTCTATCTGATTTTGACCCTTTTGTTGCTCCATATTTTTCTCACCCTCTACCGTGATGCAGGCGGAGGAGCTCCACTCACACTCTCCACGGCTTACTTCCTCGTGGTGGGCACTGTCAGCACCTCTCGCACCTGGTCTGATGGGTTGCACTCTGGCTCACCATAATCGTTGGGCTCTGGCTTATGCACCATACCGTGGGGAGATGGTGGGCTGGGCTCTGGGTCTAGAGTGATTTCGGCGAGATCCTACACAGGGCAGATGGTAAGTGATGCGGACCTGTTTCTCACCAGAGTCCACTCCACAAAGGCGGCAAATTCCTCCCGAGGACCATCTTCGGATGACAATGCTCTGCACTCTGTGTTAAGGCTGGCATTATAGAAATCACAGAGCGCGTCATCTGGGTAGCTGGTGACATTAGCTAGCAGTAGGAACGGTCTTGTATGGTCCTCGAAAGAACGTCCTTCCTGCTCCAGCAGGAGGAGGAATTCGAGGTGAAGGAGGGGATCCATAAAACACAACACTACGGAAAGAAAAAGGACTGAGGAAAACCAGAAAATAAATGGAAGAGAGAGATGCTATTAAACTTTTTTTAGTTTGGGTCTTCTGCCCAGAAGGAACACAGAGCCGAGGATAAGCGAAATAAAACTTTATTAATCCAACACAGGGTATCTCCAACATGGAACACTGATGAAGAATGATGTAGGTGGATTGTAGACCCAACAAACACAGACTGAACAGACATGGCTAGTTAATGACAGGATAACGAAGGGCAGACAGGTGTATGGAATAACTAAATTAATGGGGACACTGAACACATGAGGAGAGAAAACTAGACACAACTGGGAACTAATCAAATCAAACACAGGAAACAGAAACTGGGTCACAGGGGCAAAAACACACATAAAGAGTGCAGGGGTGTGACACTTGTATACTACTAGTATAGTGACTGTTTTCTACACATATTAATGCCTTATTCTGCACGACCATATTTTAGATAACTACTTACGTACAGTAAACCTAAACAACTAACGACTACCTTACTAACTATTAAAATACGGTAAATTAGGAGTTTATTGCATCAAAAGTCATAGGTAATAGTTCAGTTAAAAGTGAGAATTGTTTTCCAAAATAAAGTGTGACCATTTTTTGACAAATAATCCCAAATTGGTTGAAAGCACCACTCGGTCATGACTGCCTCTGGCACACATACTTGGCAGGTTGTAAAAAAAGATTGTTTGAAAATCTTTGTTATTTCAGAGTCTTTTGCAATTACGATGCCATCAGTGAGAAAATGACCAAGCCCCTAGTCTCAAATTTAATGAGTATCTAAACGACTTCACATGCATTTATGAGATATATAACTGACAGTCATAGCAGAAGCTTGCTGTTAATATTCAGAGTGTGGTCTGCAGCTGTACCTTCGCATTTAAAGGCCTCATAACTGCTGCTTTCATTGATTTTTATTTTTTTAAGACCTATTTTTAGTTTGTTACCATCCACCCTGCGGTTACACATACACACCAGATCATAGCATGAGCTTTATAACCACATGAGACTTTTGTGTTTCTGTGCAAGATTGTGAACCAGAGGTGGTCGTCTGCCAGAGTTGAAGAGAAAGACGTGTCGGCAGTCTTTTAAGAACTCTGGAGCCAAACAGACACCACAAGATCTCAGAGCAGATCTTTGATTGACAGTATCTGCAGCTTTGGGCCAGATTTTCCTCATCACTGATTCAAAAGGAAAGTCTAGCTGACATATTTGATCGATTTCTCTATTTCATTTGTGTAGAGTTTGAGGCTGCTGGGAGAAGCACATCATGTGTCTTGTGATAATAGCTTGAAAGCTCAGAGGAAGGATATGCATCAAAGCAGTACACAGGTAGGGAAGCTCAGGGTTATTGGATTTGGCTAGAAAGCACAACTGCTTATGACAGCTTGACCTTCTGTGTCAAATATACAATACTACATTTCACATTACAATGCATTGAAAAAAAAAATGTGGGAAAGTAACTACAGCCAGTGATGGGAATATTATAAATAACACCGTTACTAACGCCATTACTTTTTCCAGTAACGAGTAATCTAATTGATTACTCTTCTCATCTTAATAACGCCGTTACCGTTACTGCCAAAAAATGCGGCGCGTTACTATAACTGATGAAGCTGTTTTTTTTTCATCAGACCAACTAGATCTCTGAGCGAGAGGCAAATACTTGTTTTTACTGTTCTTCTTTGGTTAGTGGGCAGAGCACGAGACAAGCGCATAAATGCTGACGATTGGCTGAGGTAGAGTAAAATTTAATTATAAGCCAATCAGAGGTAGAGTTGGGCGGGTGTTACTACAATATTTCAATTTTTATTACATAATTATTTAATTTCTTTAGGCTAAATTTGTAAAAATAGAGTCGGCTCTTCAGATATGCGAGCCAGCTCCCGACGTTCACCGAACGACTCATCAAAAGCTCATTCGCGAACTAGTCGATCCATCAGCACTAACGCTCATGAATTGCGAATGACCAGGACACACAATGAGACTTTTTAGCCTGGGGAAGCTAGTCTTGACTCCACTGAGGAATAGGCTCTCTGACCAGAAGTTTGAGAAGCTTTTGGTTTTGAGATACAACCACTGGTTCAATGACAAGAATAAGGTGGATGGATAGCTAGATATACATTTTTGGTACATTGCTTAAAGAGCATAATTTAATTTAGATTTATTTGTTGGCTGGCTGCAGCCTCTTGAAGTAAGATTGTCAATGGCCAGAGTATGAGATTTATTTTATGGAGATGTATTTTTTATTTTTTTATGTATTACCTACCTGTTTATATCCTTCGTTTTGCTATACATTGCACTTTCCAGTTACATTGAAAGCACCTAATATTGTTACACTGTTCTACTTGAAGTACAGTATTTTTTTCAGTAAATTGTTGTTGTTTTATTTGCACTACAAAGAGTGTATATATTTGTTATTTGTTATTTGTTTTTGGTATATTGCTTAACAGGCTTAATTTAATTTTGCCCAGTTGTGGCCTGTTGAGGGGCAATAAATATCAAATAAGTATCAAAACATCTATTGTGTTATTTGCATTGATCCACTATTTAAACATAATATCTACATACATGGCATTTGATTGGAGGCTAGTCTCACTTTGTCCCACAGCAACATTTATTTTTTTAGATGAGTGTACAATGTTTCATGTTTCTGTTAATAATGTATTGTATTAAGTGTCCATTTCATTATAATATTCAGATTTATCATAAATAATTGAACATGCACATGTATTTTAAGTTCCTTTAAAGAGGAGTAGAGGTGGGGTCACATTTGAGCATTTAAAATTTAATTTTACTTGAAAGTAAAGCAATAGTTACTTTCTTAAGTAACTAGTTACTTTTAAAATTTGTAACTGAGTAACTAATTAAGTTACTTTTTGGAAGAAGTAACTAGTAACTGTGACTAATTACTTTTTAAAAGTAACTTGCCCAACACTGACTACAGCAGAAAATATTTAACGCTTTTCTGCAATGAATACGTTAGTTATAAATCATACATACTTGTTACCCTAACTCAGTAAATGTTTTTCTTAATATTTAAATAGTGTTTCATATTTACCAATTCGCAAGTAACACTGTTTGCATTTATTTATCCAGTTATTGCTGAGTTTGTTGCTCAGTCGATGTTTATGGAATCTGAGTCTTTTGTTTCTATAACCCAGATGAATATTACTTTATACTTTTTTTCTTTATTAAATTGAATTCTTAGATTGCATTCTTTATTCAGTATGAACTTTCATAAACACATAAAGTCTACTTTATAAAGAGAAAATGTAACTTGATTTTGAACCATTGAAATTACCTCTGCAAAAACAAATGAAATAAATTACTGCAAAACCTTAATTACCTGAAAAAAAAAAACAAAAAAAAAAAACAAAAAAAAAAAGATTTAATGATCAGATGTCAACAAGTGCATGAAATACGGGGTCACTTAATTAATTTATTTTTTATTATTATTATTTTTACTTAATTGCATTTGTTTTCATGTTTTAAAGGATAACATATGTGTGGAAGAGTAATGGAAGTCTCTGCTAGCCGGTTTTCACACCATACGACCATAACATTTTCTTGACTTTTCTCTGTATTTTCTGGTCATTCAAAATACTGGATAACACAGAGCAACTTTGATTGACAATGATGTTGATTTCTATTTGTGTGTCAGGAATGAATCCATAAAATTGAGGAGGAGGAAAGGATGTAGAAGTTTGAATCATGATGAAAGCATAAAACATAAAATCACAAAGCAAATCTTTAGTTTTAAATGTAGTTATGGGTTACTGTCACATTTAGCAGATTAGAGCTGGGTGAAATTATCGGTTTCATTTTGTGATTATTTATTTTCAATATTATTATTTTCTTATATGTATATGAGAATGTTTATATGCTTGATTATATGTATATTGTACAGCACTTTTGGTCTATCATTTATTGTCAAATTTAGAAATAAAGAACAAGAACAAGCAATTAAGCAATTGAGATTTGCTATATAGTATAGTATATCACTTGTCTTGTTGACTACTCAATACAGATCCAATGTGTCCACAAGATACAAAACCAATCGACAAGCTGACCAGTCATTGCAATCCCCACCATTAAGTTGAGAGAGAAGGGGCATTTTAGGAGGGGTTCAGCACACAGACTCCTTCCCACAAATCTTGCTGTATACCTGTGATCTGCTAATGAAAACAACACATGCCAGATGTGGCTCTAAATTGCCAATGATGAGATGATTTTGCCAAGCTTCTCCATTGACAGTATTACGATGCAGCCTAGTTGGGTCTAATCTTGTTGACAGCAATAAAACAGGTGGTTCAACAGAAGCCAAGCTCCCTGACATAGCGGGGCTTACAACAACAGGCATCATCTCTGACAGATAAAGCTAGCCAGAAATCCATGTGTGTAGCAGCACCTTTCTGTGATATCTTAAGTCACACTGTTCCCAATAAAATTAATCTTGGCCGGTGCCCATGTGAGCAGACAGGTCTGTTTATTCTGCTCCGCTAGACAAAATGAAAGCTGGCCTTGCTGTGAGCAGCCCTGCGGACTACTTTGATTTACGCCTGCAGACATTCAACTGAAAAATATTACTGCTGGATTCTCTAAATTCACACTTAAAAAGGAAATAGGAAAAGTGCATAACCTACCCAGTATCAGCAGTAGTGATACAGATGAAGCAAGAAGCACATATTGGTTATTTTCTGTATCAGTAAATTGCTATATTAAAGATGGAGTATGTAATATTGACAACTAGTGGTTCAAATAGGTACTGCAGTCCAAATTCCAAATATCGGAATATTCTCCCACCCTGCACTCCTTAAACTCGACCCTCATGCATTTGCCAGATTGAGGAACAGCAACAGGAAAACATGCAATAGGCCGTACATTGTGCTTTTGTAAGTTTAATGAGTTAATTTGCCTATTTAGTCTCTGGTCAGAAAGCTTTTTAGATAAATGCCAAGGGGTTTTAGGTTGGGTAGAATCAGTGATCCTGACCCAGTTCGTTTGCTGGCTTCCATGGTTGAGATACATTGTGTTTTTCACCAACTGGCAACCTAGGGTGTTGAAATACTATTGGGTAAATTGGCAATGGGCAGAACCACATAATCCAAAACAAAAACACGCATTCCAACAAGGAACACACATTTCGGCTGGATTTTTTTTTTTTTTTTTTTGAGAAATAAATATGTGAACAATTTTCCTAAATATTTGTAAACATGCATTGTTATGCTTTATTATAGTTAAGTACAGCACCTTTAACAGCAACACAAATAATGCTTGCAGCAAAAAGAAGTAAAAAAACAAATGTACGAATGTGGCTACAAATGCCTCATTTGCATAATACAAAAAGACTCAAATTGTATCCCCGAATCCACACTTAGCCTTTTTAATAATCTAATACACCTCGATAGACTCTTGTTGACTTGCCAGATTTAGTTTTTGTTGAGCACACCTGCATCTGTTAACTTGTTTTGCCAGTTTAGTCACTTTCTTTCTGTTCTTTTTATCCACGCCATCATCAGCCCTAGTTGATCGTCTAAATTAGCGAATGCTTACAAACTTGATAATCCCGAACCCCTAATGCTCGTTCCTGTCTAAACATCACCTCAACATTGTAGCGCCGTCCCTTGCCAGTTCTCTCGCCCACGTGAAGCGTCTCCCTGCAGATGAGACTCAGTGTGGGAGGGCGCTCTGTCATGCTGATGTGATGCGCTTTTGAATTCACTGTAAGATCCGTTTCACGCATGCAGCCTTATCCTCTCCCCACAGACGAAAAGCTTCGCTCGCTTTCATCAAAGCATCTTTTTAATGTTTCTCTACATTCTTTAATTTATGAGTTCGTTATGTTTCATTTCTAAGGGCTTGATATGATTCGTCTTTTTGGTGCAGCAGGTGAACAAGAGATGAACTTCCAGTTTGCTATGGAAAGATGTAGATGAAGGAACAAGGGAACGGGCAGCTACAAATAAGATGCTAAAGAAGAGAAGTTTGACAGGTGACAGGTTTCAGTCTGTGAGCATTGCATGTTTATGGAATTCATGGAAGAGAAGAAAGCTTTTGTAGTTGGTAGACTTGTAACCCTTCCCTAGTCATTTGATGAAAGCTTAAATGTAACTCTGTCTTCCTATATTCTGCACAGACTCCCAACGCAAGTCCCCAAACATCAGCTGAATGAGGCTGTGCAAACAAGACACAGGAGAGGTTAGGTTTATGTAATCAGTGATCACAGCAGAGATACATTAATCTCCACCTTCAAAACCTTCCGATACATCAAAGCAACCCCTCTTTGCTCCAACCTCGCAAACCTTTGCAGGCATAAATGGATGAGGCCACTTTCACATGTATTAAAAAGTTAGGATTAGGACTTGGCATAGGGTTACTTGCATGTAATTGTGCATAATAAATTATTATTATTATTTCAGCATTATTATAATAGTAAGTACTGTACATGTAAGAAGGACACCGTGAAACAAAGTGTCCATCTTTGCTGCACTTTAAAAGAAGTGTGCTTATTTGATGAACTACATGGTATTTGATCCACTAAATTACTTTCTTCATAAAAACAAAAGTGTAATTGCACAATATTTTTAAATACATTATATACAGATAACAAATGAATTAATGAATATAAATAACGTTAAATGATATTGTAGATATTGCAGTTTGTGAGTATATTCGGCACAACACAAACCATATTTTAGAAAAAAAATAGAAGTTATTATGAAACCACATAAAGATGTACTTGAGTCATACTTTAAGTGGGTCAAAGGTATATTATTTCTGAAATATCTGCTCTCGTTAAAAAGTGCACTTCATTTTCTCAAGCGAATGACTCACATCCCCATTTGTAAATTTTCAAGACTGAAAAACACATTTTCAGTGACACCTTATTTGTGTGAATGAAACCAGACTGGACAACAACATGTCATGCTATAGAGTGTGAGAGAGCTGCTCTAGCTGCACATATGTGTGTCAGATATGAGCTGTATTTCATCTGAAGGTCTTAGATCTGCCTTGCACCAGAGCTGCTCTCGTCAGTTGTGTGATCTGCACAAGCATCAAATGTTCCGCTCTTTACTCAGATATAAATGCTGCTTTCATATGCAGTCACCATGTACCACATGGCATAAGCTGACTGAGTTCTGCTGAATCTGAAGTCAATGGAAATTCTTGCTCAACATTTAAATAATATGCTTCGGTGTTTGCTGTTAGCTGGTCCAGCAGTTTCCTATCAGAGTTCCTTTGAAAACTCCCCCTCCCCAGCTCCACCTGTCTAGATCTGCAACAGGATTTATGTATGCCCTTTGGTGCGACAGCAGCACATCTTACAATATGTCTTTGAATCTATTGGTAGTAGCAAGTCCATACCTTCTCTGCAGCAGTGCATGTAACAGATATACCCAGACCAAATACATTAACATTGACATGTTTTTAACATGCTAAAAACTATTTGAGAGTTGTTATGTTTAAAATATCTACATTTGTTTTTTTGCACACGCATGAAAGTCATACAGACTTGAAAATACATGATGAGTAAATGAAACAGAATTTAATTTCAACTATTCCTGTAACTCAAAATCAAAGGCATTGAGTCCAGAATTCTATGTGTTTTGCTCTCTGTAGGACAAGTAAACAGATGGTGATGAATGTGATAAGGAGCTCTGTGTTATTGATTTGTGTGGCCGGCCTAGTTTTAAGATGCATTAGTCTTGAAGAACCTGGTAATTATCTTGTTTTGAAGTGGTATTTCACTTTGAAATGTTTTGAGACATACTTCTGATTATGTGTCATTGATCAGTAAGCTAAATTCAAAATCCTTCTAGCCTTAGATTAATACATTCTGCTTTCCATTTATTTTAGTGCCACTGACCATTTTCTATAACATCCCCGCCTCTTTGCTCAGTTTTCCTATCTCTCAAATTCTCATATTCTTCCCCACTCCATATTAACAAACGGAAGCTATGTTATGATCCAGTACACTCAAATTTTATGAGCAGTGGAGACATCAAAGCTACTGGAGTTGTAGTATGTCATCCGATTGCATCAGGACTGGAGACTGAAATATGACCACCCTTCCAGCCCATCATGTTCCTCAATATACTGGGAGTATATATATATATATATATATATATATATATATATATATATATATATATATATATATATATATATATATATATATATATATATATATATATATATTCAAACATCTTAAGTCTCTCAATGTGATGGCCTGGTAGGGACATATTCCTTAAAATATGAGAGGAAAGAAAGGAAGCTGATTAATGTATCAAACTAAGTGAAACTAAGTATTATAATAGATAGATAGATAGATAGATAGATAGATAGATAGATAGATAGATAGATAGATAGATAGATAGATAGATAGATAGATAGATAGATAGATAGATAGATAGATAGATAGATGCTAAGGAAAAGTATGGCATACAAACAAAATACAAATAATAGAAGAGAGGAACAAGTGATAAAGCTAATGAAGATTACAGAGAAACCAACCAAATCTGCCTGAGAATCTATAACACCTACAAAATAAGTCAGAGAATACAGCAAAAGTCAAGGGATATCACAATAAGAATTGTATACAGCAGGCTGACTGTGAATAGTTTGCAGAAAGGCATAACTGGAAAATGCATAATGACTGTAAGTAATTACCATAAACTCTTGGCATATCTATGGTATGTGGTCTCATCGGGTGTTTGATGGATGCTGTGATGGTTTTGTTTATTGAACATTTTGTTTCAATGAAGGAATGAAAAAAATATATATATAATGTTTATGATTTGTGATGCTGTGGTTAGTAACAAGCATGGTTAATAATGGTGGTGGTTAATAATAATGAGGCAATGATATGCAGGATATGGGTGCATGCCTGCGGTTGAAACACTCATATTGAGATGCAATTAAATACAGCCAGGCTAATTTAAATATTTTTCAAGGTGAAGGAATACTATACTTTTCTTGGTTGTTATCAAATAAAGACTTTTGAAAAAAATACAAATAAAATAAAATTAATTACTATTTCCGCTTAAATTCAAGAATATCTATTTAGTTCATATAGTCTATTTATTTTAAATTAAACTTCTCAGTGTTACCATGATTCTCCAGACCAGGAATTAGCAGAAAATGAAAACAAATGGACACAAAAAACTTCTGATGCAACTTTACATGCGCTCTTGCTAAAGTAGACGCAGATATACACATCAAAGAGCCGAGGGGTTACAGATCTAGAACAAAAGCCTCTAATGATAAGCTCCACATTCATTAACACAATAAAAAACTTCATATCCTTTTTGATAGTTCTGGCTCAACAGCCTCAGGGGACAAGGCCAAAAACATTTCCATCTACAAACTTTTAGCTGTACAAAACATAATGTTCACACTGCACAGCAGCTGATGCTTATAGCAGCGAGTTTATGAAAAAGGGAAATCTAGCATTCATGCAGAAGATGCTAAAGTCAGGAAATGAGTTATTGTGCACTTTTCCGCAAGAACTGTAAATGCAACATGGATAGACAGGAAAATAAGGATGTAAAAGTGTAATAAAGGGGTAAACAGCTGACTATACTGAAAACAGAAATACATAAAGCATTGGATGCAGGGCTTGCATTTCTTATGGCAGTCGCCATAACCTAGACCAGTCAAGTTTGCAGTGGAAAATTATCCAAACTTTGTATCTCTTTTATATTTCATCACTATGATTTTAAATCATTGCTGTTGGTCTTTTCTTCCGCATGTCTGTTTGAGGGTTTAAAATATTTAACAAAATGAACGGCATTCAAAAGTCCTTGTCACTAAACTTTGTATAACGGCATTGGATTAACAATGCACATTCACTTTGCTTGTTACACATAGGAACGCGCAGCAGCACACAAACATGGCTGAATGTCACCCCCCCCCCCCCCATTTCAGTGCTACACTCTTAGCTGGTAGAGCACTGCACTAGCAAGTAAGCAAGCGCAAGGTTGGGGGTTCGATTCCACGGGAACAATGATGTGTAAAAAATTGATAGCCTGAATGCACTGTAAGTCGCTTTGGATAAAAGCGTCTGCTAAATGCATTTTTTTATTTTTTTTATAAAGGTGCTTCAAAAGGTTTTTCATAGCGATGCCATATAAGAACCATTTTTGGTTCTACAAAGAACCATTCATTCAAAGTTTCTTTAAAGAACCATCTCTTTCTTACGTTTTTTGCAACCCAAAGAAAATTATTTCGCCACAAACAGCCTATAATATATAGTTATAAATAATAAACAGAAAGGTCCATTAGATGTTAAAGGGTTCTTTATGTAATCATATAGACAAAAAAAGTTATTATATTGCTTGTGAAGCACCTTTATTTTTAAAAGTCTAAGTGGGGTGCCATAGGATTATTATTATTTTTTATTATTATTATTATTTTTATTATTATTTTTTTATTTTTTTAAACAAGTCTAATAACATGTACAGCTAAAATGGATTATACATAATACAGGGTTATCACAGCAGTGTCACATTTATCTTTAAGGCAATCCCACAATGCACTAAACCAATCTCAGTGCAAATTTCAATCAATCAATCAATCAATCGATCCAATATCAAGATCAATCCAGTTATAAATGATTACAAATCAAAGCTGATGTAGCTTGTGTATTGTATTGGGGAAAAAGACAACATAAATACTGCATTTATATTTACCAATGAGCAATTCTTTGCAATTAGTCGTGGAATTTCCCAGCAATCTGTAATAAATAAAATTATTATTATTATTATTATTATTATTATTATTATTATTATTATTATTATTATTATTATTAATTGTATTATTATTTCTCAATGTACTAGGATTACAGTACCTCTTGCCATAGTTTGGCTGAGTCACAAGTTGTATTCAAAGTTTCTGGGAACAAGCTCTTCAGAGATGTAATAAACAGTCTTGTCAAAATGTAAAATTGCACATGAATCATGCGTGGTTGGACTTTAGAAAACCTTGACAAATAACTTATACTGCATGTTCAGCCAGAGAAATGTTTCCATAAGATAGTAAATTCCTTCTTGGTCATTGGGGAGAAAGACATACAACCTAAAAACATCAGCGAGTTCCAGAGATCTTTAAGAGATGCAAATTTGTCAACATTTCATTCCAAGATGTAGCTCCCTGTTGCTTTACTCACTTTAGCTAAAGGAATTTAAAACTAAATTTAAATGCCCAGAAGCTGCATCTAAGGCTTTCCAATAGCTTTGCAAAAAGATTTACAAGTGCTTCAATTTCTTAAGAATCCAGACCCTTCATTACCATATGTTGAACAGAAATAGGGCTATGCGTTAAGTACTGAAAGAATGTAATCCCAAAATTCAGAAAATCTAGTTAAAGCCTCTAGCTTTTTATTGAGGAAGACTAACTCTTACCTGGAAGAATTATGAGCTGTTGCTGATAAATGTGGCTCTGCAGATATGGATGCACAATGCCAATTTCCAAGACAAAAAATTTGCCAATTTCCAAGATAGAAAACAATAACATCAAGTCACTTAAATGAAGGAACTTTTTACCTCAAAAGCCTTTACTCTTCATGTTATTCCAAATCGTATCTGTTTCCTACATGTGAGTATAAATGGTTGTTTTTGGAAGTCTAATCAACACATTGAAACTGAATAAGGGCCAGGGATGTCAAGTTTCAAACCGACCTACACTTAATAAATTGAATCAGTAACTAACAGTCACAACTGTTACCAATCATCAGGAGCACAAATATGCAAAGTTTTGTCTATTATAACCTATTCAAAATGCTAATATTGTTTGTGTCACCTGTAATTAATTTCTACCGAACTCTGCAGTTTGTCTGGACATTTTGAACTTCATGCTTTTAAACATGGCATCAAATTAAAATAAATTATAGATGTTGCAAAGAAGTCTGAAGTGGGCAAAAAAAAAAAAAAAAAAAAAACGTAGACAGTCAATTTCCCCTTGTTGTTACAAGTTGTAGGCCTGTATTTCTTTCATAACTCTTAAAATCCCAAGCCACTAAATCAGAATCCATACTGACACATGCTGCCTCCAGGCAAATATTTATCATTCATAGCCATAGTAAACTTATTCTGTAAAATTGAATTGCATCCAATATTTCTTCGTGCAAACTATACATCACTGTTCCTTTAATCCAATAAGTATTACAATGCTTACACATACTCTACTTACAGTAGACACACTGCTTTGTGTAAACCAATTTACCAAGAAAACCCATATGAGTGACGCTGCTCCTCACTACTGCATTAAAATAATAAGGGTGGTTTAGGCCTTTTAGAGTGAGGCTTGTGCTACTGCAGATAAATGAAAATCCATTTCAGAATAGAATAATGAGTATATGCTAAGATCATATTTGAAGCTGTCTGGAAAGAAACACGCTCAAATATATTAGGAAATAAATCTATAGAGGGGTTTCCTTTTTATTTTATTTTTATGTTTTTTAGCACACTGTATAGCAAACCGTTAATTGTTAAAAGTTTGTCACTGTTATATTAGTTCAAAGAGTGATTTAAAAAAGAATGACTGTGAAGGACACACTCAGACAATCAAAGGAAATGTGGTATGGCTAATTTAAGTCAGAGCTTTATTACAGCTGCACTTTCAAACAAATAATACTTAAATACTTTTATAAAAAAAAATATATATATATATATATAATAATAATAATAAAAAATTATAATAAAAAAACAGATCTGTAAAAACATTGGTAATTACATACATGATTGTGTTTTTGTGTGTGTCTGTGTGTGTGTGTGTGTGTGTGTGTGTGTGTGTGTGTACTGCAATTGCTTTAACTTTTGATTCAAACAGAAAAAAAAACATAATTTAGGCATAACAGGCTCCAAAAAGAAGAGAAGAGGAAGAGAAAACTTCTACATGCTTTAATTGCATTCAGATTAATTTTACTGAAGACACAATGCAAATTATGCATCCAAATGTACTAATTCAATTTCATTAGCAACGCTTAATTGATCGGGTTGAGTTGGAATTTTGCCCGGCTGATAACATTTTATACTACGCTTCCATGAAACTCATAACACAGCGCAGGTTCCTGCGAGAGAGCTTCACACATGCTCTCTAAAGCTCAAAGCTACAAAGCTACTTTGCCATTCCACTGTTTAATTTGCCTATTCAGTATGCCAGTCAGTGGGTGGCTGAGCCTTAGAAAGGAGAGCAAATTCACTGCTTCCTGTGAAGTTTCTCAATACCCATTATATATTCTGATTCATGCTTGCTAATTAACTGATTTAGAGTTCACATTTTCATGTGATAAACGTATAAGGGGAATGTGGAAAAGGATAGACCCCCCCACCACCACCATCCCCCGAGAATACACAGATGTGGTGTGCTGGAGGGATATTGTGAGAATTATCAGAAGGTGTAATGCAGGTCCATAGCATGAGTAGCAACTCAGGCTCATTGGAAATGCATGCTTATGGTGACATTTCTGCAACACAGATATTACGTATCTTACTGCAGCATTTTGCATATATGGGTAGTTTATTATTATTATTATTATTAGTAGTAGTAGTAGTAGTAGTAGTAGTAGTATTAGTATTAGTAGTATTATTATTATTTATTTATTTATTATTATTTTTTATTTTTTATCAGAAAAAGTAGAGGCACATATTTCCACAGGTTTCTGTAGACCATAGTTCTAGCAATTCCAACATCATGGTTTTGATTCTTCCACTTTGATTCTTCCGGATGGTCTTCCACTGTCTCGACAAAGAAGTCAACTCAACTCAGTTATAGCAGGAGATGAAGTCCATCCTCTCACATTTTGATGTAATAGAGAATATAGGCTTGATCTAATGATCAAGTCAGTTTCATTTAAAATCCAAATATGTAAAATATGGAGTGAGTAAAAAAAATGCATAATTTGGTAAATCTGACATCAATGTAAAAGACACAATGGCTTCATACAAACTTCTAAATACAGCTAGCATTCCTCTAATGAGCACTTTCTCATCGCATTCTGTACATAGAGTTTATTTATGGGACAAACCACATTCACTTCCAATAAATAAATAAATAAACAAATAAATAAAACATAGGCAAAAACACAATTCTCATTACATACACGTATTTTGTACAGCATCGAACTGAACAGCTAGTTGTTAATTCAGTGACGCCACTCTCTTTAGAGCACTGACAGCTCATCTGAGATACTGGGCTAGGAAATAAAAGAAACAGAGGTACGTGTCTTGACTCTGTAGCGTTGGTGTTTCCATCAGCTCTGTGCTTTGAGGGTTGGCAATCTATACATTACCATGGAAAATTTAAAGCAGTTTGAAATATAGTATCTAGCAAGCACTTATTTTTTATGAAGTAGGTCTAAGCGAAAAACAATATCATAAGGTATGATGCAATTTATAGTGATAATGATGAAAAGCTCTGGGCCGGTTCCCCAAAACGTTCTTATCGCTAAGTAGTTCTTAACCTATTCCTTAACCTCTCTCTTAACTTTATGGCACGATTCCCGACACGTTCGTACGCTAAGTATATCTTCTGTAAGTCATACTTTCGTAAGGTTGGTCTGGACCATTCATAAGCTCTCTCTTAGCGTTGTTTGAGCTCAAGATGCTACTGTACAGCAGTCTTTAGAAACCAGCGCAGCGCAGTACAAGTCAAACTTTGGTATGTTGACAATGTTGTGGCTCAACAATGATTTTATGTTATTTTTTAAGACTCCTAATAAATTATGTTCCCAATGGATACAGGCCTATTTATGAAGTTGACTTTATGTGGTATCAGAACCAATATGGTGGTAATTAGCCTAGGCTTTTTCGTAATGTAATTAAAGCGAATAGACAATCAATTTTTTGATAATTAAAATCTGGCAAACAATTTGGCTCTAAATGGCTAAGATCTGTGAATGGGTAAGCATGGTGGTGTCCAGTAAGCGACCAACTATGGCAGCGATCCAACGTGTCCTTGTATTGAATCAAAGACGAAGCCGGACGCGGAGCCGTTTAGTCCATGTCAATTTTTTTATTCGGCAAAACTGAGGCCCTTTTGACATTTTTCCTGACGTGGCTATATAAAAAAAAAAAATTGCCTCCCAAGACAGCTAATTATGGAGATGCAGGACCTTCTCAGACCTGCGCATGCCAGGCAAACGTGGCGGAATTTTGCTTTAAGCCCTGAAGCCCAGCGCTACTTTCTTACTTTTTTTTTTTTTTTGCTACAGAGAGATTCATCGAGGTCATGGGAGAGGGCTACAGCCTAATCTAGACCTTGGTGTGGAGGTGCATCCACACTGTCACCAACGCCCTTCTGCGCCATGCCGGGGATCATCCTGGTGGATGGCACACTCATCCCTATCGCCAATCTATCAGTGATTGATCAGGCGTACATATCGCGAAAGGGATACGCGGCCATAAACGTGCAGGTTATAGTGGACCATAGGGGTGTGATATCTGACCTCATGGCAAGGTCCAGCAAAACTTCAACTTTTTCTGACGAGAGGCTTGGTGCCCTTTTTTACGTAGCTTCCCCAGCATAACTCTCTCTCTCTCTCTGTTCATTGTAGATAGGTTGCTTTTTATTAAAAACATAAACCAATTTCAATCAATACCGCCTCAAACATAAGTAACTGAAGCTGCTTGCCAATCAATTCTGATTGTAAAGTACCTTAAGCGCAGGTCTAATTAGGTCCAGCAGCTCCATAATGAGCTGTCTTGGGAGGCAAATTAATTTTTTTATAGCAGTTATAACAGTTTTATAACAGTTTTTCAGAAGCAAAATGTTAAATGTGTTAAGTTGTCCATTATTCTTACCATCAAGTGGCTCTTGTTCCAACCAGGAAAATGCAGCAAATGTTTTGGTTTTTTTTGGCACTGTGGGGTGCTTTTCTCCAGAGGCAGATGGGACAAATGTGCACCGGGTAACTGCAAGAGAAACGCTTGTTCCTACTTCAGAACGAATCATCATATTCATCAAAGTTTTTTGGCTGGCAGCCGGTGCCTGTTAAATTTCCTGTGCACGTTTTCACTCTCACTTTCACACTCACTTATGTTCATGATCTTTAACCAAAACCCAAAATGCATAAAGTGGAATGTATTAGCTCAATGCTTGTGAACAGAACTCTTTTCGTCCGGCTTACACTGTCAGTGCTGCTAGTCCCAGAAAAAACAAACTGACATGAAGGAAACAACACTTTATCATATTCCTATCCATTTTAAATGTTTAAAAGTGGAGAAAGTGCTTCACACTTGAAGTGCCTGGTTGAGGGTAATGGCATATGACAGGCTTCAGCAGCTGCCTGATTCTTATCTTTAGCTGAAGACACTGTAAGCAAATTAGTTTTAATGCAATCTACATTCTTTGCCTCTCTGCTTTCTTTCTCTCCTTCTTTCTTTTTTTTCTGCATAGTTAGATAGCAGATCATAATAACCTCATAGGGGTTCCTTTCATCTGTGCTACAGAGTTGCAAAGGCCTTTGAATGAGAAACTTTGCGTCTTTGGCATATAATAACCCTTATCATCTTATATCCTCCACCCTTTAATGGCTTTTTTTAAGAACTTTATGTATTTATAATTCAGCTAGTGTTGTGAGTATGTCTCTGCAGATGATCTGATCATGGATGGAAATCTCTTTTTTTAATCAGCCAATGATGGCCTATGCAACAACTCTCTTGGCCCCAGTCTTTTGCTGTTTTCATGCATCGCCCAAATTAATTCAGGGTTTTGAAGTTGGTGTTCAGAACTGCTGGTGGATCAGTACCCTTCTTCTTCAGTACACTCCTATAGGACCCTCCCATCCTCTGTGTTCATTGAGTGAGCAGCACCTGGTGGTTCCATCACAAGCTACAAAATTGCTTTCCAGAAGCAATATCTCTGTTTGTATTTATTAACTTAATTTGTTAGTGTCTTTATACTTTTCACTATGCAATATTTCTGTGCTAAGAGGAGAGATGGCTATGGGTAAATTATGTACTCATCCATCCCTACATTAGCAATAAGCAATGAAGCAATATATACCTAATATTAACCCTCACTCCTCACTCCTCACTCCTCACTCAGCATTATGTTATGCTATCTATTGCTGTGAATGCTATGTCTTTTTTATGAAAAATAAATAAAATAAAAAATATTTGTCCTGGCCCTCCATTTGGATGTTCCTTTTAGATAAGCTATTAAATGTAATGTAAATGTTAATAAGGAAATAGAGCATTTTCTGCACTTCAGTGCACAACCCTGGCCAGTGGAAAGTGAACCAGCCAAGCAGCAACTAAAGTAAAAACTTTTGGGATTAAAATCCCCTGCGTATGTATTGCAAGCGTTACAACAAAGCAGACTGCAGCAGTTTTGCAGGGTCTGATCTTTGCATACACTCTGAAAACTTAAACTATGATGAACTTTTGGTGAAACTTTTTTTATGAAATCAATGAAATATAGCATGAATTAAATAAATGCACTATTTAAAATGTACTGCTACTACTACTGATAATTGAGTAAAGGTTCTTCAAATATGCGGGCCATATAAAATGCAGTGAGTAGTTCAACTATTTTAACTTCTTTTTTTAAAGTAATTTGTAATACTTTATCTTACGGCGTCCTTTTTTCAAATGTTACATGCACTTACTATTATAATAACAATAAATTAAGCCAAATTACACACAAGTAACCCTAACCCTAACCATATAGTAAGTACTTGTAGTTAATTAATATTTCTCACTACTTCAATGCATAATTACTCTGTAACAAGGACCGCTTAAAATAAAGTGTAACCAAGTAATGCAACAAATTGCATTTGATTACTTTTCTAGTTCACCACAATATCTGACTTACTTTGAGATCATTCTGAGATTATTATTATTTATTTATTTTTATTAATCTCAAAACAAGAAATAGGTTTTAATAACTTTATTTAACAAGGAAGAGACTCACTGAGATTAAAAATCTCTTTTTCAAGAGTGTCCTGGCAAATATAGGCAGCAGTACAACCTAAATACATAGAGACTCAAATACACTAAACTAATAATAACATAAAATAACTGAAATACAAAATCCTTTAAAGTCAACCACAATCCATACCACATCAGCCAAAACATCTACAGCCAGATGCAGCTGCCTCCAAATCAGTTAACATCCTTGTGACGAGTGGGGCTGGGCCGAGAACCTTGGGAATAGAGCGAGGCCGGTGGAGTGGTTTGGAAATGAGCGATGCCTGCTCCACTCGCCGGTCTCGCGTCCCACGGAGGAGATAAGAAGGATACAAAAGAGGAGCGATGACAGTGAAGGACGAGAGAGGACCAGGCCTGGACTTTATTTTGTTATTAAAGTTCTGATTTGAATGTTCGCCGAACAATATATATTTTGAACAATATATATTGTTTAAAAAAAATCATTTATTTGGTCACTGACAAGGGACCCTAAACCCTCGACCAGAACAGACAATTTAGAGATCGGTTTGTAGTTATTTAAACTAGAAGGGTCACCACCTTTTAACAGGGGAACCACGAAGGCTGATTTCCAGATGGAAGGAATGGCATTTGTGTTCAAACACAGATAAAAATTTTTAGTTAAAGGCATGGCAATAAAATTGTTTGCTAGCTTTAAAAAGTAGGGATCCAGTTTATCAGTGCCTGCAGATTTTGTTGTGTCCAAATGCTTAAGGGCTTTATTTACATCTGAAACTGTAATAGGTCTGAAACTAAAAGACTGACAAAAAAAAAAAGGATCCAAACCAACAGCCTACTGTAGAGGAACACTCATGTTGGGTATTGAGTGGCTCAAATAAAAATCCTGACGCAATGAAATGTCCATTGAAACAGTCAAGTATTTTGGTCGTATCCGTAAGTTTCTGAGAGTCTATCATAATGCCTGAAGGAAACTCCTGGACTTAATTTTTTTCTGATAATTATTTGAAAGTTTTCAAAAATTCTGATGGATTATTCACGTTATGAGTGGTTTGAGAAAGAAAATTCTCAGCTTTAGCTTTTCTAATTTTTAGAGTACATGCTTTACACAGTTGCCTGAAAACCAGCCAGTCAGAGTTCTGTTTTGATTTTCTGGCTTTTGCATATGCCACGTTGAGCACATGGAGGATATTTGCTAAATCAGGAGAAAACCAAGCATTGTTTTGGCCTTTAACCCTCTGGAGTCGATTAACGTGTATATGTTATATATATATTGATTTATTTATCTGAAACCGATTTATACCAGTTTCAGACAAGATGATTACATCATTATCTGTAGTGTGAGTCCAGATACGCAACATGTCCATTTTAGGAAGATGACCAAAGAAGTAAGAACAAACAAAACCACTTCTTTCTCTCCATGCCCATCACACCACCCAGACGTAAAAAGACAATATTACATAGGTCCCAGGCATAAAAAAAAAGGCTGATTCTCCATGGCGACCAATGATGTTGTGTGTTGTCACTCTTAAAAAGGAAGCCCAGCAAGTGAGGCAATGATGCAAGTAAAAAAGTTAAAAGTTCAAATCAAGGCCAGCCGCCTCTAAAGCAGCAGGCTACATCTAAAAAACCAGCAATAAGAACAAGGAAAAAGCACTTTCCCTCATCATGAAGAGATCAGGCCCATCAAACTCAGTGACACATTTGAACTTGAGATCCAACAGGTAAACAGGCTCCAGGCACCGACCAGTCAGCATGAAACCGATCCTCCAGAAACGGCGAAAAAGAAAGCCACGGCCTAAGGTACATTTTCGAAGCAGCTTGACGGTTTTAACCACTTGTTCAGACTAGGATTATACGGATACAGGTATTTTTTTTTTTTTTTTTTTTTTATGCACTGCAAGGAGTGGTGCAGGGCCAGTTCACTGAAGATATCAATTTTAACTTAAACTAAACAGATCTGCATCATAAAACAACCATCAAATAGTGACTCTACAGTTATATTTTACGAAAGCTCACAAAATGAACAGTTGGTAAATATCCCATGAACAAACAAACATCAACCACTCAGTCACGCACAGACAGAAAGACATGATGCCATCTTGGGTTTGTTGCTAACCTTTGAGAGTATCATAGCTGCTCAGGTTAGCAGCTATGATACTGTTTTTTACTTATAAAAATTATAATTGCAGACATGACAGGAAATACTGACATCTAACAATGGCTTGGGGGAAAAAAATCTGTAGTAAAATAATTTTTTCTTACATTTAATTATTTATTTTTTTTTCCCCTTAGTAACTAGCTGATCACAGTTAAAAATATTTCGTAATGAAATCACACAATTTATTTATGTAACTAGTTACTTCCCAGCAATGCTTGTGCAGCACTATACCAGCAATAGTAGCTGCTAGTTCAGATGTGCTGGTTAGTGAATAAGACAAGTTTCTGTGTAAAACTGTGTTTTAGTTTGTTCTTGTCAGATTGCATTATTTTATTCTTTATATGTTATGTGTTGTTGCCCAATTACTGATTAATATAATCAGGTGTCTGACAGGGAGGAAATCTGATGTGTCATGTCAAGTTGTAAGCCGATCAGGTTCATGTCTAAAGTTGGCAGCTGTTCCTGCGTGTATCTGGATCAGATTTCTGTCTAAAGCTGGATCCCTTGCTCGAGCTTTCAGCCTGGAGCACAATTTCCTATCAAAGTAAGAAACAATGTCCCACCTAATCTCAATAATGATCAAGGCTTGGCTGTTTATCTGTCAAGATCCTGAATCGAAAACATCAGTCAAAAGCTTTAGTCAGGTATTATTTGCCCAAAGGAGAAGTGTTGTGTGATATGTTTTAGAATTAGATTTGATTTACTTTCCTTTGTCAAACGATGGTTTATCCACAGTGTCATATTTAATATTTTTTAATCCACACTGAAGCCAAGGTTACATAATGGAGAGAAAGTGAAGAAATCTTAGAGCCATTTTTTTGTCTTTGTCTCAATTACGTGACAATTCATATTCAATCCCATCAGGTTATGATGGTATCTTTTACACTGATAATATTGTAGAAGCACCAGCTACCCAGCATGCTTAGAAACTCCTGCCGCATAAAAAGTAATGTAAAGTAAACTTGTTTATTTAACTTATCTTTGAATGTTATGTACATGTATGCTTACAGTACCATTCTTGATGCATAATATAGGAATGTAGTTGCCAGCTGGATTACATGATGTTGATACTAGTTGGTTAAAAGTAATAAAAAAGGGGTTACATTTTTTTTTTTTTTTTTTTTTTTTTTATGGCCATTATATCTTTAACACAGAACCATAAGGCTTAGAATATAGTGAGATTAATTCCTATTCCACAATCCTCACTGTGTAGACACAGATATGCACACATAAAACTATTCTGAAGAATACAAATGCACAAATGAGTAATTGCCTCGGCTATAGGACCTTCATTTATTGAAACACTGAGTTAATCATTTCAGACAATATCTAATTTCAGACGATATCGAGTACCCAAACACTGAAGAAAGGTGGGGAAATAGAATATGCTTTATTGTTGGCATTATTAAAAAGCCCCGAAAGAGGGATATAATATTATGGCCAGACATTTTGTAGCTATTTGTCTCATGCCTAAGCCGCACTATGCCAAATTATCTTTTGTCTTTACAAGAAGCTAAACATTTTTTACAACATTATTACATGTAAATCATGTTCAAATTCTTGCATAGACTGATCGTTTTGCTTCATAAGACCTCTATATATCATCATATATATATATATATATATATATATATATATATATATATATATATATATATATATATATATATATATATATCCTGCCTTTATGTTCATTTATTTATTTATTTTATATCAAGTAGCTGCTGGATTACATTTTATTAAAGGGGGGGTGAAATGCTCGTTTTCACTCAATATCCTGTTAATCTTGAGTAACTATAGAGTAGTACTGCATCCTTCATAATTTCAAAAAGTATTTAGTTTTATTATATTCATAAGAGAAAGATAGTCTGTACCGATTTTTCCCGGAAAAACACGAGCGCCTGGAGGCGTGATGTGTGGGCGGAGCTAAAGAATCACGAGCGCCAGTAGGCTATTGCGTTGAGAGCGTTTGAAAGCTGTGACAGCTGTGAAGGCTGAAACTGAACGAGAGCAGCAGCAGCAACGACTCGCTCCGAGCGGGGCTCGAACCCTGGTCTCCGGGAGGGGAGGGGGTCACACTAACAAGGAGGCAGAGATATTTTAAGCAGTTTTACTCACCGCCTGTGGTTCCAACACACAATCGTGACCCTTTTTCGTTGGGACTGCATCATCCTTAAGAAGTAAACGATGTGCAAATCCGTCGTCAAACTGGGCTTTGTTTGTAAAACAAGCATTTCAGAAATGCAGGGAACAAACACAAACACTTGCACAACTCCGTTGATGCTCTGTAAAAATAAACTCCATCCACTGGTCCCTTAATGCTGTTTCTCTTTTGCTAATCTGTGCAGGGTTGTCTTGCCCTGGCAACCAAAAACACACTCCTTTGTGACATTTCGCGACGCTCTCGCTCTGATCAGCGAATGCCTGTTGTGCTCTCAGTGCTGTGCTACACGGGAGCGCGCGCTCTTCCGGCAGACGTGACCTCAGGATCCATATAAGGAAATTCCGCTCCATCTAAAGTCACACAGAGCCATACTCGAAAAAAACTTTCCTAAACTTGTGACAAACCGGAAGGAGTATTTTTGGAACAGAAATACTCCTTCAAATGTACAACTTAATTTTTGAAACTTTGTCCATGTTTAGCATGGGAATCCAACTCTTTAACAGTGTAAAAAACTCAGTATGCATGAAATAGCATTTCACCCCCCCTTTAATCACCAGGGACCACGGTTTCAGCTAAAAATGTTGCTATTGTTCTACTGGAGAAGGCCTGATGGTGAGACATTAACTGCAAATTTTAAATTTTTGGTTAACAGTCCTTTCAAAGTGTCTGTTATGGACATCTTAATGAGTTAAAGGTCATACTATTGAAATAATCTGTTGAAGAATCACGTTAAATAAATAAATGCACATTTTCCCCTTGAGTTAATAGTGCTATCTTTTTTTTTAAGTTTAAATGCTTTAGTCCATGTTTACTCTTTTGTGCAAATGATTTTTGAGTAAATGATAATATAACCATTTTATTTTTAGTTAAATAATCCCTCTAATTGTTCGGGAAGACTGTGCCAAGTCCCTGGACCAGAACAAGATGCAGAAAATGCCCTTCAGTTTAATTTTTTCTGCTCAATAGCTTCCAACATTTTCATCAAAGGTGTTTGCTTCATCTTGCTGCTGTAACAGTATAGAAGCTCTGCTGCTTTTTCCTCACCCTTCACAATTTCATGGGGCAAAACTCTGTAGGGAAGATGTTTCACATGTTTAAAAAATGTAATTAGAGTTTGAGGAGATCAGAGAAAACAGAAAGTGAGAAAATAAAACTCTTTGTAAGATAGAGTGAAAAACGGACTAGGTTTTCTAAAGTGCTTATGTTCCGCAGAGCATTCAATAAGCGAAGCACCACACAGCCTATTGTAACCCGTCTGAGATTAGAATGGAAGCACTTTAAAACATTCACGTTCTCTCTCCCATCACACTGATGCATAAAAAAAGACTTTGTTTTATGTTTATACAGAACTAGCATAAGATAAGTCTCCAGAAGGACTCCTTAGCAAACTTACGGCTAGCTTTGAGGTCTGTTCAGTGGTCTCTTGACAAGATGAGAGTAGAAACATGTAAGGAAAACAGAAAGAAACAAAGGGGAAAAAACAAAGAAGTACTGTCTTTGGATGTATAATTTATTGAATATACCTGTTTCTTTGCCTAGATGTGCTTTAAAATTAATATCAAAGCCACGGACCTATGGAAGATGACAGGTTATGCTCTATCGTGTGAGAAGAGGCCTTTTCCATTTTTTAAAAGACCTCACTACAAAGGTGCAACAT
Source organism: Carassius auratus (assembly GCF_003368295.1). Classification (NCBI taxonomy): domain Eukaryota; kingdom Metazoa; phylum Chordata; class Actinopteri; order Cypriniformes; family Cyprinidae; genus Carassius; species Carassius auratus. The sequence goes on along the minus strand of NC_039259.1, from coordinate 5,361,002 downwards.
CAGGCTTTCATCCTAAGCAAAAAAAGCATGGCCAAATTGAGAATTCAAGTGAAGGACAAATATTGAAAAGATTAAATGACTCTGAATTGTGTAAAAATTCAGAGATCTTATTCATTTCCAAAGTATACTTCTGAGAAAATATATTTTGAGTAATTGACTTATGTTTACAAAACAACCCTGTGTTTCCAGCAATGGAAAGTACATATAGACACAAAATATTAATGAATATAGAGATTTTTTTTTTTTTTTTTTTTTGCAATATTTAATGTCAAACACTGAGAAACTCACACAGGTTTGGCAAAGCTTAAATGCTTTGAAACATAAAATAATGAGCAGCACAGCTGTTTTCAACATTATTAAAAAGACGTTTCTTGAGAACCAAATCTTCATCACCTACTCTTAATTTGAACAAAACCAACCAACCTACCAATATTTACATTTCTTAATGGAACAATGTTGGCCAATATTTAAATATTTTAATTGCAACACTACTATATATATATATATATATATATATATATATATAGCAGCAGAAGACCACTCCAGTTGCCGCTCCTGTCAGAGCTAAGAACAGGAAACGGAAGCTACAGTTCCCACAGGCTCACCTACAATAGAAGATAGTCTGGCGAGTCTCGATTTCTGCTGCGACATTCAAATGGTGGGGTCTGAATTTGGTGTAAAGAACATGAAAGCATTGATTCATTCTGCCTTGTCTCGATGGTTCAGGCTACTGCTGGTGGTGTAATGGTGTGGAGGATATGTTCTTGCCACACTTTGGGCCCCTTATTGAGCATTGTTTAAATGCCACAGCCTACCTGAGTATGGTTGCTGACCATCTCCATCCCTTTATGACTACAGTGTACCCATCTTCAGATGGCTACTTCCAGCTGGATAATCCACCATGTCCCAAAGCTCAAATCATCTCAGACTGATTTCTTGTACATGAAAATGAGTTCACTTTACTCAAATGGCCTCCACAGTCACCATATCTCAATCTAATAGAGCAGCTTTGGGATGTGGGGGAATGGAAGATTTGCATCATGGATGTAAATTAAATGGCCATTGTGTGTGTGTGTGTGTGTGTGTGTGTGTGCATGTATGTATGTATATATGGTTTTCCAAAGTTACTAGCCACACAGCATTTTTACTAGCCACATTTTTGTTGTTGTGAATATACTCTCATATCATATACCAGCCATTCTCAACCTGACTTCCACTTTTCGTTGACAAGTCTTTTGTTATCATTTGTCTCTTCTTAATTTTTGGTTTCATTGTCAGGTTTTCTCTTGTGTGTTGTCTGCTCACCGAGTTCTGGCGTCCAACGACATAACTCCAGCGGGGCAGCTGGCTGTCTCTTCATTTCTGTCACTAGTCCGCAAGTGCAAGGCAACACTGTGTGCATTAGAGATGTGCAGGTCGTCTCATAACCCATGGACCCCACGGGTCAGGTTGGGGCTGGTAAAGAAATTTTCACATTATTTGTGGGGCGGGTTGGGGCGGGTCATAAAAAAAAAAATAATAATAATTATGTTATAGTGTTGAGCGATAAGGTACTTTTTCAAATCAGATCAGATCAACTATACACGATATGATCGTGCATGGGTGGAGCAAGAGAGAGACTCTTTGTTCTTCGTATAGCATAACTATTTGGTGTTTTAAACTGTGCATGTGCACAAGAGAGAGAGTCTATGGAATCACCAATAATCGAAAAAAAATAAAAAATACTTTCAAACATACTGATGAACTAACGTTAAATTTACATCTATTTCAGATGCAACTGACATATCGCGTGTCCTCTAAACAAATTTGCCGCATCTGTGCACAGAAGTTATCAGTCAAAATGTTCTGCAAAATCAGTCAACGGTGAAAATCAGTAGTAGATTTCATTTGAAGTCCAACAGTTTTCTTTTTTTTTTTTTTACACTAATATTGGACATAAACAAACACGTTAAATATAAAATCAAAACAGGTAAGTTCACATATTTGAAGAAAAATTGAATTGGACTGCTGCTTTAGACATTCAGCGCTCCGGACCATGCATCTCATGACGAGACTGACGCACCGCCACAGAAACAAGAATGAGATGAATTCTAACATAACTGTGGCATTAAAATCAGTTAGTGAGGGCTTGTTTAAAATATTGCACATATATAGGCCATTCAGATTACTTTTTAAAGTGCAATGAAATACCTTATATCTGCAGACGATGTACGTCTGTTTGTGGATGGAGACTCATTCACTGGCTACAGGCTGTAATCCTCATTTGCGCACATACTGTATTTGTGAAATGCGGTGCTGAAGTGAAATAGCTGGGCAGTTTAATAGCTGAATTATAATAGGCTGCCTCATAATCTGCAGGTCGGGCACAGGATCTCTCCAAAATACTGTATGGTCAGGTACTGATAAACCATTTACCATGGGTTAGCAACCTACCATTGGCGCACACAGCAAGTAATTGTGAGAGGGAATACTTGCTGTATACTCTCTTTAGCCATTCAGTTCAGAGTTTAAGTATCTAACACCATGAAGTGTCTTATTTTGTTTAATTATAAACTCAACAGGAAGCAAAACACTGTATATACAGGTTTTTTTTTTTTTTTTTTTTTTTTTTTTACAGAAGTGTGGACAAAACATTGCCATGACCAACTGTAGAGCTCAAAATCAATTTTGCCAGCTCTGTACTTTCAGTGGGTCCACTTTGTGACAATTCCAGTGGGGCTACACGGTTGATTGCTCACAGTTTGTTCTATTTTATTTGATGCTTTTAGCTTTCAGAACTGCACTTGTTTCAATTACCACTATCAATAATGTTTTCAAAACAGCATACACTGTCCCTCTTTTCTGGGAAATCAAAGTATAAATGGCTTACTGGACATTAAACTGTTATAGAAGGTGTTTTAATATTGCCTACACAGAGTTCTTGCCATTACTGTGGTTGTGTGGTTCCTTCTGTTAACCTTTAATCCAAATACATGCTGTTATGCTGTTTGTTATGTATCATATATCATGCAGCACAGAGTTTTGTATTGTAATGTGCTGCCACATAATTTGCATGGATGTTGTATTGTGTTATGTGATGCATTGTTTCACCACCTCATTTGTCTCTGTGTTGCTTTTGTATCTACATCCACAATCTAACCTGGACCATAGTAATGCACAATAACACAACAGGTGTTTCTGCTCCATTAACTGTTTTTAACATGTGTTAAAATGCTCAACATGCTTAAAGCAAACATCTGTTTGTGTGTGAGGGGATGTGGATGTGTTTGGGTATTGCATTGCAACATGTTTTTTAAGGTTGTGAAAGGTGAGTCAGCATCCTAAAAGAATCAACATGTGCGCAGTGTTTAGCAAAACCAATCACTGTTTTTTCTATGGTTTTTGGTCTAACTCCTCTCTCACTGGTTGATCTAATTGCCAAGATGAAATGCATCAATTTCCTGAAGGAATTGAAATAGCATATGTAAATCTTTTCATGCATTCTCCAAAAGCTCCCTCTAAAAGCTTCTAAAGTCTGTGTGTTTAGGAAATATTAAGGATGCGTTTCAATGCAATGCAAAAGTTAAAGGCTTTGTGGAGATTTGTTTGAGGTTTTAATTGAGAACAATTAATAATAATAAAAAAATAAAATAAAATAAAACCCTCAGGTTAACCTAGTTCAACTGTGCATATGCTTTTAACATTGAGAGGAAAAACCTGTTGGCTAAAATTGTTTCTTACGAGACAGAAAGTAGCATTCACTTTCAAAAGGCCCAGTGTTATTTTAGAGATACTATTTAATAAGGAGAGTTTACTTTCACTCTATGTTTTTTTGGTTGGCAGCTGTTGCTGCCAGTGTGACGATCGCGACCCAGTAAGGCACAGGAGAGAGAGGGAGGGAGAGATCCAATAGCAGATATGATTTTTTAATGGTATAATCCAAATCAAAGTCAAACAAGCCAGAGTCAAAACCGGAGAACAATCCAAAATAAAACAAACAGGAAAGGGACAGGAAAGGAACAGGAAGTCCAGGAATCTTGGGGGGGGGGGGGGGAGGGATAAGACTGGGATCACGAAAGGTAAGGACTCCATAAAGACAGCAGGAAAAGACTGGTAAATATAGGGAGGCTAATGACAATTAAGTAAAGGCACCTGGTGCAATTAGCAGGAATGCAATTACTGTGATGAAAGGACAAGACTAGTGGAATTATAGTGCCTTTGTGAAGTGCATAAGGGGAAGTGAGCCCACTAGTGGTCACCCAGGGAAATAGAGACTAGACAGCGTGACATTACCCCCTCCTCCACGTAGCAGCTGCCAGATGCTCCACCTGAACCCAAGAAGAGACCAAAGACATAAAGAGACCAGAAGGGAGGTGGAGCAGCGGAGGACCAGGGGGAGGGATGGAGGGCCAGGTAAAATGGGGAAACAGAGACAAGAGAAGTGCAACACAAAACAATGAGTCCAGGAGGGACCACAAAAACACCAGGAAGGACATAACGTGATGCCCACCAGGGCAGAGCAGAAGACCACCACATTCGTGTGGTCGAAACAGAAGTCCCCCAGGGCAGAGCAGAAGACCACCACATCCATGTGGTCGAGACTGAAGCCCCCCAGGGTGGCGCAGAAGACCACCACATCCGTGCGGCTGAATAAACAGGAGGGCAAGTCTGGTTGGGCAAGTCTGAAACAGAGAACATGAGCAAGTTAAGGGTAGCCTCCGTGGCCACGACAGGATCAGTCAGGCTATCAGAAAGTTCGGCTGAGACGTGACGAGGCTCTGGAAGTTCCACAGAGGTGAGGAGAGACTCTGGTAGTTCAGCCGAGCCGAGGAGAGGTTCTAGTAGTTCAGCTGAGACGTGGAGAGGCTCTGGTAGTTCAGAAGAGATGTGGAGAGGCTCTAGTAGTTCAACAGAGGCATGGGGAGGCTCTAGTAGTTCAGCAGAGATGTGGGGAGGCTCTGGTAGTTCCACAGAGACCTGAAGAGACTCTGGTAATCCCATGGTGTTTCTACTGGATTCCAGAAGATCAATGCTTACTTGACTCTGCTCATGAAGATCATTGGTGACATGCATTTTTTCATGAAGTTTAATGGTGAATTGCCTTTGTTCATGAAGATCAATAGTGACTTGCCTTTGTTCATGAAGATCAATGGTGACTTGTCTTTGCCCATGAAGATCAATGGTGACTTGACCTTGCCCATGAAGATCAATGGTGACTTGCCTTTGTTCATGAAGATCACTGGTGACTTGAATTCTCCCATGAAGGACACCGGTGACTTGAATTATCCCATGAAGAACCCTGGTGACTTGACTCTGTCCCTGAAGATCACCGGTGACTTGACTCTGTCCCTGAAGATCACCGGTGACTTGACACTGTCCTTGAAGATCACCAGTGACTTGACTTGACTCTGGAAGGTCAACGGTGACTAGCCCTGACTCTGGAAGGTCAACGGTGACTAACCCTGACTCAGATGGGTCCTTGAGCACCTGACTCGACTCTGGAAGGTCAACGGTGACTAACCCTGACTCAGATGGGTCCTTGAGCACCTGACTCGACTCTGGAGGGTCCACGAGCACCTGACTCGACTCTGGAGGGTCCACGAGCACCTGACTCGACTCTGGAGGGTCCACGAGTACCTGACTCGATTCTGGAGGGTACACGAGCACCTGACTCAACTCTGGAGGGTCCACGGGAACCTGACTTGACTCTGGAGGGTCAACGGGAACCTGACTCGACTCTGGAGGGTCAATTGTGACTGTCATCCTGTACAGAGGCGCTGGACAAAGTAGCCATTTTGTGCCATGACTCTGGACAGGCGGCCATCTTGGGCAGTGGCGTTGGGCCGGCAGCCATCTTTGGCAGTGGCGATGGGATGGCGGCCATCTTGGGCAGTGGTGATGAGCTGGCGGCCATCTTGTGCTGTGGCGCTGGGCTGGCGGCCGTCTTGCGTTGTGGTACTGGGCTGGCGGCCATCTTGGGCAGTGGCGCCGGACTGACGACCACCTTGTGCTGTGACGCTGGGCTGGCAGACTTATTGTGCAGTGGCGCTTGGCTGGCGGCCATCCCCCCGGAGAGACAGGAGTGGCTGGGGCATCCTACGGAAGCCGATGCTGTAATTAACACACGAATTCCCAAAACCAATATGTGTCCAACTGAGCCAGTTCCTTTTGAGGAACCGGGTCATCCAGCTCGCTATTAAAATAGTCTTTACGGCTACATCATTATAACCCATGCCCTCGGCCAGGGACCAGAACACCTATGCCATGGCACCCACATCATTGCCCTCTTGGCGGAGGGTGGTCAATTTCAAATATTTAATTATCCGCTCCACCATACTGGCTGGGGAACGGGAAACATCAAACGACATACCGCTAGATCTAATGGATGGAGTCCTTCTGTGATCATCGCGACCCAGTAAGACACAGGAGAGGGAGAGATCCAATTGCAGATATGATTTAATGGGATAATCCAAATCAAAGTCAAACAAGCCAGGGTCAAAACCAGAGAACAATCCAAAATAAAACAAACAGGAAAGGGACAGGAAGGGAACAGGAAGACGAGGAATCTCGGAGGACGAGAAGACTGGGATCACGAAAGGTAACGACTCCATACAGACAACAGGAAAAGACTGGTAAATATAGGGAGGCTAATTAAGTGACAATTATGTGAAGGCACCTGGTGTAATTAGCAGAAGTGCAATTACTGTGATGAAAGGACAAGACTAGAGGAATTCTAGTGCCTACGGTGAAGTGCCTTAGGGGAAGTGAGCCCACTAGTGGACACCCAGGGAAACAGAGACTAGGCAGCTTGACAGCCAGTCATTTGACTGTTTTATCATCTAACAGTTTTGTTATTGTATTGATTATATATATATATATATATATATATATATATATATATATATATATATATAGTAATTTTACAAACATAATACTTAAAATAACAGTAGGTAATTTAAAGATTATTTTTAAAGAGTTCTGACTACAATTTAAATTAAAAGAAAACAACTTGAAAACAATTACAGTTATTGTCAATAATAATAATAATAATAATAATAATAATAATAATAATAATAATAATAATACATTAATAAAAAAAAAAAAAAAAAAACTTTGTTTCTCTTTTAAAAGCTGTTTTACAGCCGAAATGGATTTTGTCTGCATCTTTGAAACATTATTTTCCTGTTTATCACTGTAGAGCTCTTTTGACATAATCTGTATTGTGCAGTGCCATATAAATAAATGTGACTAGACTTGACTTGACCACAGTAGCAATTTAAGCATAAAATATCATCCCATATACTACAGGCAATGTAACTTGTCAAATCATATTTTAAAGGGATAGTTCAAGCAAAAAAATGAAAATGTGATGTTTATCTGCTTACTCCCAGTTCATCCAAGATGTAGGTGACTTTGTTTCTTCAGTAGAACACAAATTATGATTTTTAACTTCAGCTCTTGCAGTCGTATAATAAATAGCAAATGTTAACAAAATAAAAAAAATAAAAAAAAATAAAAAAATTAAATAAATAAATAAAAAAAACACACACACACACACACTTCCACAGACAAATCCAAGTTAAACTCTGCAGCTTGTGACAATACACTGATGTGTACAGACTCAAAACAATCAATCTGTGCAAGAAACTAGATACTTGAAATATCAAACCAGGGCTGGATTTTATGCAGTGCTATTCTCGGACTGTAATAATGTGAAGTTAATCCATCTAAGTAATATTTGGATTAGGACTCTGGATCAGATCAGTAAATCTGCAATTGTATGATAAATGAACCATCATCGATAATTAACCATTTTTATCTGGTCAAATTTTATCTAGTAATTATTGCTATAACTAATGTATTTAAGAATCACATACAGTGGGGATCGAAAGTTTGGGCACCCCTTGCAGAATCTGTGAAAATAAGAGTAATTTTCAAAAAATAAGAGAGATCATACTAAATGCATGTTATTTTTTATTTAGTACTGTCCTGAGTAAGATATTGTACATAAAATATATTAACATTTAGTCCACAAGACAAACAAATTGCTGAAATTATTAAAATTACCCCACTCAAAAGTTTGGGAACCCTTGGTTCTTAATACTGTGTGCTGTTACCTGATGATCCTTGACTGTCTTTCTTGACTGTTTTGTGATGGTTGTGCATGAGTCCCTTGTTTTTTCTGAACAGTTAAACTGAGCAGCGTTCTTCAGAAAAATCTTTAAGGTCCTGCAGATTATTCAGTTTTCCAGCATCTTTGCATATTTGAACCCTTTCCAGCAGTGACTTTATGATTTTGAGATACATCCTTTCACACTGAGGACATTTGAGGGACTCAAACACAACTATTAAAAAATATTCAAACATTCACTGATGCTCCAGAAAGAAACTAGATGCATGAAGAGCTGGGGGGTGAAAACTTTTGGAATTTGAAGATCAAGGTAAATTGTACTTAATTTGTGTCCCGGGAAACATGCAAGTATCTTCTGTTGCTTATGAAAGGCAGAACTAAATGGAAAAAAATATATATTTCAACAAAATAAGACAAATTTGGCCATCTTCATCGTGTTCAAAAGTTTCCACCCCCCAGCTCTTACTGCATCTTGTTTCCTTCTGGAGCATCAGTGAATGTTTGAACCTTTTTTAATAGTTGTGTTTGAGTCCCTCAAATGTCCTCAGTGTGATAAGATGTATCTCAAAATCATACAGTCACTGCTGGAAAGGGTTCAAATATGCAAAGATGTTGGAAAACTGAAGAATCTGCAGGACCTTAAAGATTTTTCTGAAGAACGCTGCTCAGTTTAACTGTTCAGAACAAACAAGGGACTCATGCACAACCATCACAAAACAGAAAAACAGTCGAGGATCATCTGGTAACAGAACACAGTATTAAGAACCAAGGGTTCCCAAACTTTTGAGTGGGGTTATTTTAATAATTTCAGCAATTTGTTTGTCTTGTGGACTAAATGTTAATATCTTTTATGTACAATATCTTACTCAGGACAGTACTAAATAAAAAATAACATGCATTTAGTATGATCTCTCTTATTTTTTGAAAATTACTCTTATTTTCACAGATTCTGCAAGGGGTGCCCAAACTTTCGATCCCCACTGTAGTTACAGCAGACAGAGAAAAAACAAATGCTAAAAGTCAAGGGTCAAATACTCAACTAAAGCACTTATCTGCACAACGGTGACATCAAACTTTATCAATTTCAATAAAACATCAAAAACTAAACCTCTGTTAATTCTTTATAAGAAGTTTTATATGAAATAAATAAAGCCAGACTGGTTTGTAATAATTGAAGCTGCTGAGATCTAGAGAAATCTGTTTTAAGGGTTACTCTTGTCTGAGTTCCCCTTCAGAAACTCGAGCTGTATCTAAATGCTATCGGAACGCCTTTAGCATGACCACACTCTTAATCACATATGTAATCAGTCCAATGGATGGGCAAGACGTCATCAGGCGGAGTGACATAGTGACCAGGAAGCCTAAAAGAATGTGCAGTGGATACACTGGCAGCTTTCAGTCATTTAGCAAGCACTCTTTGTATGTCAGTCTTATTTATTGTTGTCTTCCCCAGTTGTGCAAACAATTTATTGTTGTCTATGCTTCTCAAAAGTCAAAGCTTAAGGGTGAAAGAAAACATGTAAGACTGTGTGCTACTCCCTGCCCGTGTTACATTACGTGTGGGGATACACACAGTGTGTGTTGTTTGCTGAGGAGTGGAGCTCACACAGTTAGCCTTTGATGGGGCTGATTGTGCTTCTGTGTTTGTGATCATTGCGACTCTAGTCCTGCTGCTGGTGAGGCACCACGTCGATTGAGATTGTAGGGATCGCACTTGGATCTAGGGGACAGGTTGGAGACGGGTTCGCCCTTCCTCCGCCTACAGTCCTTAGATTTAGTGCTCTCTCTTGGGGTCCAGAAGCCCACGCTGCGGTCTCTTGCTTCTCTGAGTGAGATTGATATTGTTTGCATATGAGCAGACTGCTTTTGGATTGCTCCAAAAAACCCTGCACTTGCTAAATAAGGGGTGGGGATGCACGCAATTTACAGTATGAGTACTCTGTTTTGGAGCAGAGCATGCAGCCAGCTCTTGAGGGGGCTGGCTGTATTCATTCTATAAATGTTTAATAAAAAATAATAATAATAAATAAATAAAATGAAATAAAATACATTGGATGTTTAGCTCCCACTCATGTTTCTTCTCAAGGGAAAAAAAGTCTTATCCATTAAACGAGTGCATTATGGTAATTTACGATTCATTATATTGTTTCATAATCACAATAACAATGTTTACATGACTCGTTGTTTGGCTGTGTTTAATTATGAGGAATTTAATTATATATATATTCTGGTTTTGAAAAGTTATATATATATATATATATATATATATATATATATATATATATGTATATATTATATGACATAATCCAAATACAATTGCAAATCTTGCATTACCTTTGGCATTTTCACATTCGAAAACACACAGTGAGTGCCAAATTTCAAATGAAAAAGCAAAGTCCATTTGCAAATGCATGTCTCATGTCTTACGAGCTATGAGCCTGTCATATTTAAATAGCAATATTAATTACCACATTTGCTTTTTCACTCTCTCTGCACTGCGCATGTAAACTGCCAAAACTCAATGGAATCGCAATTCCTTTTGCATTTGAATTTCCGACGTTTACACGGAAACCTGTCAATCAAGTGACAGGGGTGGGGCCATTTTATTGGGCGTGTTGGCATTGGAAAGAGACATCACTCACAGTCGACTGTAATGAACAAATATTTATAGGCGATTTTGCGGAATGTTTTGAAAATTGGAAGTAATCTGTAAAATTAAGACATTGCATAAGACATTGCACAGAAATGCATTTGCAAATGGACTTTGCTTTTTCATCTGATATATGGTGCTCACTGTGTGTTTGCTAAAGCGAAAATGCAAACGGTAATGCAAGATTTGCAATTGCATTTGGATTATGTCACCATTTATGCATCCATATTTTGAAAACGCAAATGAAAATACAATTTGCAATTCCATTTGAAAATAGTCCATTTCCATTTGAAAATGGAAAATCATTCCATACTTCCCCATTTCTCCTCCCTCACTGTGTATATAGAGAGCGAGTCCTCTCTAGCTGGAGTTCTTGCATGTATGGTTCTCTTCAGGGTTATCCCACTCCACTTTGAAGGTGTCTGTGGCAGCCCTAGCTGCCTACCACACCCCTCTTGGTGGTCGGTCTTTTGGGAGACACACTAGTTACATGTTTCATCCACGGTGTGCTGAGGCTGAGGCCTCTGGCCAGAGTAGTTTATGTTTGCTAAATGGTGGATCACAATGCTATCATAGCTTTGAGTCCACTTAGCTCCCCTCTCCCATGGGGGTCAAGGCTTATTCATCCAGAAGTTGGCCTTTAGGATTGTGCAGGATGACCTACCCGCCTACTTTGAAAGGTTTTTACCTGCATTCTGTGCCATTCCTGGCTCCCTTTCTCTTGCCTTAGTTGTGCTCTTCCACTCTAGGCAAGGATTTGTAAGTCTGATGGCATGGGCATATTCGTTCCCATAACGTTTTTGACTCAGCTTGAGTTCCTGAAGGGGAACATCTCCAGGTTACAACAATCAACTATTTATTTATTTATTTACTTATTTAGATATTTGTGAACCCCGCAATAATGAGTCACTGAGAAAATCTAATAAAAGTTGTATTCAAAATACACAGTGAAAGGTTTATATTGGAGAATCACTTTCTAGATACATTTCCCCAGACAATTTGAGAGAATGCCTGCAAACCTTGCTTTTTTGCCCCTGCAATTGCAATTGTATTTGTGTGTGTTGTTCATTGTCACAAATATATTTTTATGCTATATTCACTAAACAGATGTATATATAGGATATGATACATCTGGGGATATGCAATTAGTCGACAGAAGAGACAGACAGCAGCATGAGAATGTTTTGCTTAATACTTGATATAGATCTGTTGTTTGAATTATTACTTGCTGCTAGGAAGGCAAATTTTGTTTCGTTGGAGTTTGTATTTTAAATTGACTTACCGTTACTTCTAATAATTGCCCTTGGCTAAACCAGCAATCATTGTTTCTTTCACAGAGCATCAAACTGGACGCTAACCAGTCAGGTTTCGTAAGTGGCCATTCAGCTGAGTCTGTGCTTTTGACACTGTCAATCATCAGATCCTCCTGTCTGCCCTCACATTACTGGGCATCACAGGGATTCCACTACACTGGTTTGAATCACTCACTGGTAGGTCTTTCAGGGTGGCTTGAAGAGGGAAGGTATCCAGAGCACATCAATTGGTCACTGGGATTCCTCAGGGATCATTTCTTGGACCCCTCCTCTTCTCCATATACACAACATCACTAGGTCCCGTCGTACAGGCACATGGTGTATCCCACCATTGCTATGCTGATGACACACAGCTCTATCTTTCATGTCAACTTCGGTAAGAAATCTTGGTGTATCCTTTGATTATCAGCTGACCTTCAAAGACCTGCTTGATCTTGCTGATTTGCATTGCAGAACATCAGAAAGATCAGGCCCTTTCTAACAGAACATGCTGCACAACTTCTAATCCAGCCCCTTGTAATTTCTAGGCTGAACTTCTGCAATGCTCTTCTGGCTGGACTTCCATCAAACACAATCATACCTCTACAAATGATTCAGAATGCAGCAGCACAACTGGACTTCAACAAGCCTAAAAGAGCCCATGTTACACCACTCTTTATCTCCTTGCACTGGCTAAGACATTGACGCTTGCATATAGAACAGCCACAGGTTCAGCACCCACCTACTTCCACCAGTGGCGGCTCCAGACAATTTTGATTGGGGGGGCAATGGGGGGGTCCTGGTCTTTTCAAGGGGGGTCTCATGAAAACCAACAAAAAATACAGTGGACATGGCTAATAACCGCATATTTCTGCTACTAAACAACAAAAACACCTTTGCAATGTAAACAAATGACAGGCTATATTTGTTATTCATATCCTTCACACTGCACTTTCATGTCAGGTATATTATGCATTTTTATTGACATTGATATTTTTACATTTATTTCCAGATAGATATTATTGAGTTTACAGGCTAAAGTGGTCTTGCTGTTGTAAACACAGTTGCTTTTGTAGAAAAAATATTTGCATCACATTTAAAATATAATTATATTTTAATTCATTTCTGAATTGTTTTTATTTTTATAATGATAATTCAGAGAATGAGAAAATCTGTATAAGCCTTACCAGTGTTGTGATAATTATTTTTAGGTGTTAAAAATAAATAAGTACTGTAATATAATAAAAGTTTATTCAAATAACATAAAAAAGACCAGACCCCTCGATGCCTGTGAAACTTTTCTCCCTCAAACAGCACGCTAGTGTTACTTCTACACTACAGGCTACACACAGCAATATAAACAACGTATCTGCATATTCTCACATCACATCGTTATTGTAAAATAATAATAAGTAAATAAACACCAAAATCACTTCGCTGAGAATGAAACACCACTTACCAGCTGCCACGATGTTGAACATATCCTCTAGCAATTAAAAAATGCGCGTGCAGCGTGAGGAATCTTCCCGGTTGGATTGAGGTCGTAGTCAGGTGAACGGTCATCATGTTGGTCATTTTATTTACGGCTAAATTATTATTAATAAATTGTACTAATATTATGATTGGGCGTGGGCAGGCATTCACAAAAGTTTATGTTATTACAAAAAAAAATTGAGGAAATTTTGCTTTGACAAAAGGGCACTTAAGGGGCAAAGGAGCAGGTGCTCAAGTGAACCGGTTCTTTCGGACAATTCGATCAAATAAACCAGTTGAAAAAAAATGGTTCACCGGTTCTTTTGCGCTCGATGTAATGCCGTCATTGGCGATGATTTCCCTTCATTCAAGCCTTTGGTTTACCCGCGCTTATAACATTAGCACAGAATCAGTTCAGAATCAATCACCAAAAGAATCAGTTCGGTTCAGATGCGCTCTGTGTCAGTCTGCTTCACGCTGAATCACGCATGCGCAGTTATCATCAGCTCATCGGTTCTCGAATCCCGACAGAAACGGTTCTCGGTTCAGTGTATGAATAAATGTCGAAATAATTATTATTTATTATTGTTCTGCGTAGTTTGAAGAGAAACATTTTTGGATCTTTATCCCGAATATATATATTTTTTAATCAGGAAGAGGCTGGGGGGTCAAATGGGGGGTCAAGGCATTTTTTGGCAGGGTCTTGAGACCCCCCAAGACCCCCCCTGGCGCCGCCGGTGACTTCCACTCATTACTACAAATCCACATCTCTCCAGAAGTCTGAGATCTGCTAGTAAATGAAGCCTTGTAGTACCATCATAAAGAGGTAAAAGAGGTCAAAATACCTTTCCAGAACATTCTCGTTCATCATTCCTGGCTGGTGGAATGATCTTCCCAACCCTATCCGGAATTCTGAATCCATGACAACTTTCAAGAGACAGATGAAAAATCAACTCTTTTGACTTCATCATCATAAAAAAAAAAGAAAAAAAAATGTATCTTTATTTATTCCTTCTCTTTATAACTTGTAATTATCTGGATGCCTAAATTGTGGTATTATAAGTACTTTCTGTGTCTGTTTTGCTCTTTAAGAAGAATCGCCTTATGTATCCCTCAATTGTAAGTCACTTTGGATGAAAGCATCTGCAAAATGACTAAATGTAATTGTAAATATCAGGATACTGGATATGTTTCAGTGCATAAAACAATCTCAAGCTTGTTACAGTTTAAAAGGACATAAAGTGAGTAACTGCTATTGCAAATAATAACAGCTGAGAAAAAAAAGGAACTATGAAAAGAAAGGAAATATTATTATGTGGTATTAAACAGCTAGTAGTGTATGTGTGGAGACAGTTGGAATATTTACATTTTAACTTAATTCATTTTATAAATTAGATGCTGTGGTGTGAAAAATAGAGTAGGAACTACAGTGAGCTTCATTACACGTATATTAATGTCTGTACTGAGATGTTCTTTAGCAGCCACCCCATGCTTCATTTTACTAAAGCAACTTTAGATTTAAATAATTTAATTATCAACACATGTATCGCCATTTAAGATGTGTTTACATTCCATAGCACTATACAAATCACTCCACAGAATTCTATGATGAAAGTTTCATGGTCCTGACAGTTGTGTGTCCAAATTGGTCTGCATACTGTTGAAACTGGTCTGCAGTGTGCTATCAAAATGGCTGTGAGAGTCAAACTCACAGGGTGATATCCAGTGGCTCCTGCAGTGCTTTACAGAAGGACACAGATAATTGGTCCATGTTACATAGGTTTCATTTGCATAGTACAATTTTTATCATCATTTTGTTTGACTCGTTTTCAAAAAAAAAATATATATATATATATATATATATATATATATATATATTTTATTTATATAATATATATAATATTTGTTTGATCACATATAAAGTACAACAGTAGCATTGTGCATATTGACATTTTTAAGTCAAGTTTATATTTGATTAAATGTTATTGATGGCAAAGATGAATTTTTAGCAGCCATTACTCCAGTCTGTAGTGTCATTACAACTTCAGAAATCATTTAATATGCATATATACAAATGTAATATGCTAAGAAAAAAATAAAACACACACAGTAAAGGAATTTCCACTGTATATTAATCTTGCATGAAAAATATCAAAATTCCCCCAAAATTCCAAAATTTCCAATTATTGATTATAAAAACAAGATATCATCTCTGTGTGCTTTAATGCATAAAGGAATAGTAAGCCTTTAACAGTTTAAAGAGACATGAGGCAGTAATATTGTATGAACACTATAATTCTGTCTGAGAAGAAAAATGAGAACTAGGAGAAGAAAGGAACATAATTATGGCAAGTTTGAAGTTTTTACTGCCTTATTCTCTCATTGCCTGCTGTACTTGCTAGAGTCAAATAGCTTTGAATAGCCATGAGGCCTAACAGCACTCAAAGCAATTCCCATAAGCAATTCTCCATCAAAAAGTTTTGTTCCAAATCTCCTTTCAATGTGTATGCAAAATCACACCTTTTTGTCAATGATTGGCTATTGTAAATAAGCAAACAACTTTTGAAATGAACCCATGTTCTTGCTCTACTGTTTTTTCCCCCTTTTTACATTTCTTTCAGTCTCAGAGGAAAGAGTCGCTGCCAAGTGACTAAGACAGGGAGCGTGCTGCAAGGACAGAATTGGGACAAGCACAGCAAATAACAAACTACAAACACCTGCAACGGCACAATACATCTCTCTCTCCCGAGCACCTGAAATGTTTTGACATGCACCTGACGTCACATGCTTCTGTGAAGTGCCCATTCTCCAAATCCAACATCTTACATGTCCCTCTGTTTATGCACCTTTTAGTGGCCACTATACATCAGCGAAGGTGCTGCGATAGCCATGGCAGTGAGGATGCTGAGGTGAGGCGGATTTGCATATGAAACGGCAGGATGCAGATGATCGCTTCTTGGAGCCCAGACCGCATGCCAAAGGGGAGCAGTTGGGGGAGGGCTGCCAAGCCGAATGCCAGGCGAGTTGGGTATTTACACTTCAAACAGCATCGTCTCAAAAAGGGGAGAGTGTGTGGAAGAAAAAATAAAGAGAGACATGGGTTGAAAGAGAGTTAGGGGAAAGCTTTTCTTTTGAATCGTATTCAGGCAGTTGGTCCTAACAAAACATCCATTACTGTATGTGCTAAAGTTTCCCCTTTGTTTTACTTGGCAGTGACAATGACTCTATTTTTCTCCTGTCTGCTGTCTCAGAGCTTGCGGGAGTATGTCACCACTTGTAAGACTAAATACCTCCATTACGGTTGTCAGTGGAGCTCTTTGAAAGGTGGGGGAGATATGTAGCAGTGGCGCATGACATCTTGACATCGTCTTTGATGGCTGTGCTTGCATTACAGATGAAGAACTTCTAGAAAGCTTCATCCCATTTAATCGTTGCAAAATAAACCCTACTACAAACACCAGCCATGCTGGTCGACCCCGCACATACAATTCTATGCATGAATGGATTTTGCTGTGCATGGAATTGGCAGACCTCTCTTAGGTAGTATTTGCCTCCTGTTTAGTTCCTAAGCTGTGCTGATGAATGTGAAGCTCCTGGCTTTCTTCCCAGACTGTGAAAGTCAGGGTCATTTCCAGCCCATCGGCGCTATGCATGGGCGGCTCTGCATCAGCAGTGAAGGGTCAGCTCCGACAGATGCTAAATGGAGAGCTGAGGAACAGAGTCACAAGGCCAGGAACAAACAAAATCCCATGAAATATGACAGAACCAGGCGAAGCTGTTAGCTCTTTACCAGATATGTAATTAATCTGCATGTGTCCTTGATTGTATAGCTTCAGATATTGGCTGCATCCAATTAAGCACACTTCCCTACTATTTAGTAGTAGGCAAAAACAGTAGTACGTCCGAATTCACAGTTCATAAAACACTAGGCAAAAAGTATCTACAGTTGCAATCAAAATGATTCAGTCACTTTTGTGCGAGCTCTGCTGACTTATCATATGTTCTACTCAACTTCAGCACGTGCATGGGCTAATTGTATGTACTGCATGTGTAACAGTTCAAGCTAATTCTGAGTTTCGAAAGTTTTAAGACAATTTTGTTTTCCACCATACAAATGAATGACTAAAAAACAGCAATGTTGAATAGGGGTTGAAAAATTATGACAGCTGTGTTATTTAAAAAAAAAAAAATAAAATCTTATAACTCAGAATTATTATATTGACATTATCATTTGTAATATGCCAGTACAGTGTTATAGATGCAATTTTTGTATAAAGTCCTGGATCTTCAGAAAAGCTTATCTTTGTACTGTAGTCTGAAGGGTTGAATGATTTTGATTGCAACTGTACATAAACTACTTTTGTATAGAAAATAAGTTTTGCTGAGATCCTGTGAGGTCATGGGAGAGGAGTTGTGAATTGCAGTGAAGTGACAAAACTGATGCTAGGAGGTCCAATGAGAATGGCAACATGATAAATGTAGTATTTATTTATTTATTTATTTATTTATTTATTTATTTATTTATTTATTTTTAACTATCATGACCTATTCAGTAAGTATGTGATTTCGGACATAACCATTGTGTAAATCAGGCTTGGGCAATACTGTACTTTAGGTACTTTAGGGTTAAGTACGGTATAAAGGTGTACTTTTCTGGTTCATGAGTGAATTGTTCTTATCAACAAGTTTTTTTTTTTTTTTTTTTGTGAACTTGATGAATGAGTTCACCGAATCAGACTAAACCGTCTGGAACAGTTCACAACTCGAGCTTCTTCTTCTTCTGAGAGTGATAATACAGCCACATAGTGAAAATAAGATGATCAAAACTGGACTTTCCATGTACAAATGACACACACACACACAAAAAAAAATTATAGACATTGCACAGCATTTGTCTTACAAACACTATTATGGTAACACATGTTACACTACAATAATGCTAGAAAATTGTTTATAACTGAAATAACTAAAATAAATGAATGCTGTTTTTCACCATAATTCAAAGTGATTTATTTTCAGGATTGTGTACACTATTTGTATCACCTATTAGTTCAATCACATAGTGTTTTTTATTAATTGTTTTTTATTATTATTAATTATTATTATTATGATGATTTATTTTTTTACTAACAGCTTTTTACGAACAGCTAAATACAGGACTGTATGATTTGTGTTTATGAAATGAAGCGGAGCAGCTGTAAATGTTTCATTGAAATGACAGCAAGTTTCCTTAGTGGATGACAAGCATTTATCGATTTTCATGTTTGCCACTAAAGTATATGCCTCTTGTACACTCCAGTTAATGGAAACCGCCTGACGCCTCTAGTCCTTGGAGATGACCACAGATACAGGAGCGGGTGACAGCGAAGGGGGTCTGCAAGCCTGGGAGATTGACCCCCTCTGTGTGGAGGTTGTAGGAAAGGTGGAGGCTATTGGCTGTGAGTCACCATTAGGGTCTCTGGCCTCCTTTGCAATGACTGCTACTCAAGTAATGAGAAGTGACTTGGGAGATAATGCATTGTGTCAGCAGTGAAGGGTTCAGGTCCCAGTGGCACTGGTGTTGTTGGTGGGATTTGACTGCTTGGCTAACCTCCCTACTACCAGCAAAATCTCCCTCCAAACTCAACTCAACAAACTTTTAAGATTGGAGAAAGAAATTAGATGGCTTTCAAAGTAAAAGCCCTAAGGAAAATTGTATTATCCAGAAGTAACAAAATGTGATCCAGCTCAGAAGAGCTCATTGTAGCAGTCTAGTACCTTGTAAACACAACTTTGTTTCCTGGTGGACAGATAAAAACCTGTGCAGCCTAACTTCCAGATGTTGCACAGCAGCTGGGTATTATTATTAAAGATTATGATTATGGCAAGTATTTGTGAGTTTCTATGTTGTACAATTGTTTGCAAATACAAGAAGAAGAGTAAGAGAAACCATGTTTGCAAAACTTTTTGCTTTAATGTTTGAAATTCAGTGGTTAGAGTGGAAATTTTAGAACATTTATCCACTACAAATTAATGATATAGCATAAATTGTTAACACTTTCATGACAATTTGTAATTATTTTACAATTTGTTGAATTGGTGGCTTATTTCTGACACAGACTACACCAACTAAACTAGGCTGCAGTCCTATATTCAATATTCGGACCGAACTGAAACAGTGCTTGAATTCTCTTAGCAAACTAATGCCGCGTTTCCACCGAAATTACCCGGAACATTTTTACCAGGAACTTTTTTTCCCAGGAACTTTTTTCCCCCCAGACCTGTTGCTTTCTGCGTTTCCACCGCGGTGTAAAGTACCGGGAAGATTAGGCAAATGACTGGGGACGAGCTGCAGAAATGTACTTAGTTCAGGGATATGTATATGCAGCCATTACAATGAAACAAAATATTATATAAATTTGCCTTTTTATTTTCATTTAAACATACGGATAAATTGAATACAGACCAAAGAAAACCTGTTAGATTTACCCCGCAGCTGAATTATATTTTATGTTTAACCACTAAAGACACATCAGAGCCAGCGGCACACATCAGAAGGTCTATCCCAGGAGAGGCTGCTCTCTGTGGATACATGAGGACTGAGCTCCTGCTGATCGAGTCTCTCAGAGATCGACGAAACACATTTTTAAATAGGCGCTGTCTTTATAAATAAACGCCAGATTTGAGTTTTAAACAACCACATTCTCGCCTGAAATACTTTTAAAATTACATTTCATGACACAATAACAGTAATATTTGAAAATTATCCAAATAAATGGTGTTTGAACTCAACCAATGCTGCGTGAACTCAGATGGCTTTGGCTACAGCAATTTTCCCATCAGTATATTTACAATAACACAAAATAGGATATAAAATACTGCCTCCTTTCGTTTTCATTTAAACATAATAACAGCTGCATAAATGTACTTACTTCAGGGATATGTGTAACGTTATATACAGCCATTACAATAAAAAACGAAATATTATAGACTTGCCTTTTTTTATTTTCATTTTAACATATAGGTAAATTGAATACAGACCAAAGAAAACCTGTTAGATTTACCCCGCAGCTGAATTATATGTTATGTTTAACCACTAAAGAGACATCAGAGCCAGCGGCACATATCAGAAGGTCTATCCCAGGTGAGGCTGCTTCTCAGCGGATAGATGATCACTGACCTCCCGCTGATTGCGTGGAGCTCACCGTCTCAGAGATCGGCGAAACACATTTTGAAATAGGCGCTGTCTTTATAAATAAACAAAAGATTTGAGTTTTAAACAACAACATTCTCACCTGAAATACTTTTAAAATTACATTTCATGACACAATATAGATCTGAATAAATGGTGGTTGAACTCAACCAATGCTGCGTGAACTCAACCAATCAGGATGTTTAGCGCCAAAGTCCCGCTCCCGAAAGTTCCTGAACTTTGAAAAAGTACCACCTCGCCAGCAGGGACTTTCTGAGGGGCATTTTTTTAGCCGGAACTTTATTTAGTTCCTGGTTCCTGCGGTGAAAACACACCAAGTACCAGGCCAAAGTCCCTAGTTCCTGGGTAAAGTTCCTGCGGTGGAAACGCGGCTTAAGAGACATAGCATGACATTTGTAAAGAATGGAAATTGAAGGATATAGATTGCACTACATGTTAGCTTACTTATTTTTGCTAATGAGCTTGATCAATTCAAACCCATATATTGTACTAATAGGAAACTATGTTTTTGATCACAGTTCAAGAGCTGTTACTACTTTGTAATGCTGTTTGTGAATGTTCATCAAAACTATGGCTTTGGAAAACACCAAATCGTTGGTTGAACTTCTGTATGTTGGTAAAAATTGAACTTGCAAGTTGGCTAACTATGCTTTTTGGGAAACACACCCCTGAATGTGTGCTTTTGATTTGTCTCCAGAAACATATTAGGAAAGCACAGTAGTGTCACGTGTAACAACTCAACTGTAACAACTCGTGGTTGGGAAAAATTGAATAGCAATTTCTATGTTCATACTAGACCTCTGACTTTTGATTGCACAATTCGGTACCATGGGATATTTGAGTAGTTTTGAGTAGTTTTAACATGTGATTACAAGGGTCAATACCTAATGAGGAAAAAAAAAGAAGATCATTTGAGCAAAACATCTATATTTGCTGACAAACTAATCTAATTTCCATAAAGGAGAAAAAAATAAATGTGTAGATTTTCATAGATTTTGCTTAAAATATATAATTGGACATCTTAGTTTTGTATGAACTAAATTATCTTAAGTAGTTGAAGTCTGGTCTAGTTGTAACTTGTGCTTTATAAGAACCTCTTATCAAACCCTCTTACAGTGTTTTATTGGCTGACCAGTATATCAGCCCTCGCTAATTGATTGGAACATGTGTTAATCCTCACTAAGTACCATGGTCCAAAGCCCAACAGATATGCACAACAATACAAATGAGACCAATTAGCAAAACAGATTGCAATCCATGATTAGATGTTGTGCTCTTGAACACCTAGACAGCATTCAAACCACTTAACTATGTGAACACCCTTGTGGTATTTCAGTAAAAGGAAAGACCTCACATCAGGGCTTTAAATGATCTTAGTAGAGGAGAAATAAACACTTCCTTGCCACAGGGAAATGTAATAGATATCATGTCAGGTTTTTTTTCAGGAACGAATGATGTGATGTAATACTAATTTTAAAATATTAAAATGTCTTATGTAACGCAATTTCAAATGCTTATGCATAATGCAAGCGTCTAGTGTAGTTTATTTGCATAACAAGACTTTTTTAGCAGTTACGGAATAATGGTTAATGTCAGTTAAAAAAATAAAATAAATAAAAATCCGATCAAATTCAACCTTTTGTTGTTGGACACAATGACTTTGTGGATCAGTAAAATTATGCAGCATACAGACAAAGAAGTGTTTATGAAAGTGCTGTGGTGGTGTTTGTTCCTATTTAGCTTTTTGGCAGCAAAAAAAAAAAAAAAAAAAAAAAAAAATGTGTCAAGGATAGCAGTTATTCTTAGAAACCACTGAAGGATTTAGATTTTCTATGTGAAAATGTATATATATTTTTTTCCACAGTTGTGATCTTTGACAGATCCTCTTTCTATGTTTCAGTAACTCCTTCTAAAACTACTGGGGTGTTTGTCTGATAGCTGCAGGAAAGGCTAATGAACAGGAAGCTAATCTTGTGACACAACATTCATTTTGTTACGTAGCAGTGAGCAGCAGGCTGTCTTAGCCACTGAGGTGCGCTGCCTTTTCTAGAGCACGTAATCCCTCATGCAAAAAGTGCTTCGGGGTATTTGAATGTTTTAATTTCCATATATATTTAATTTTGCTGTCTGACACACTTTTCCTTTCTCTGTTTTCGTGACTCACCAATAAGCATTCCACAAAGAAATTCCAAATATAAGTTGCTACACTCAGAAGTCACTCAGTGACATTCCTGCCTAACAAGAACTCCATAACCTAGTTTTTGCAAATGCAAATACAACTGTGGTCTTTATATAGTTCAAGACATAAATGAAGGGACTTAGCCGATCAAAAGACAGGCCCAATGTCTTTGTTCTGGTATGGTGTTGAGAAGAAGCAAAGCATTTTATTGTGCTAAATCATTTTTCAATGATTTAGTAAAAAGCCACTGAACAGACTCTGAATTGCAATAAATAGCATCTGGATGGAGAGTAAAATACAATTTTTTTTTTTTTTTTTTTATCAGCGTGAACTTTTAGTTTGCATGTGTTTAGTAAGCCTAATGATGAGAAAAACAGCACAGACACAATGCAAAACAGTGTTCTGCATTATTTTGTCATTGTTGTGTGAAATGATTTCATGAATAGTGCCATATAATTTTTGCAAAGCGCCTGGCTCTAGCAATTCGTTGAATACACTGGACAAGAGCTGACCTCAAGCGAGGGCAGAACTGCATACAGATATGTGGGTTGGTTGGCTGATCAAAAATAATGACCTCAAGAGGAACGCCATAATGAGTAGGAACACTTTTCCCTATTGGAACATGCCACGCATGGCTGAACACATTCATATGCCGCCCAGTCTTGTAAGACACAGAGTTCCTATGCAGAGGCAAATCCAACAAACAGGAAGTTACTAGGGGCTAGAACAGTATCTCAAGGACACGGAGACAAATCTAAAGGCTTTTAACCTCGGTGGAAGAACTGGAGGTGTTGCTAATCAATCTAAATGTTAACTTCTGTCTGTTTTATACTATAGAGGATGAAAAATGATTTTGATAATACCAATCACCTAGTTTAATATATACAAAATCAAAGATCTTAATACAAATCTAAATTCAGAAGCTCAAAAATACAACTATATATATATATATATATATATATATATATATATATATATATATATATATATATATAGAGAGAGAGAGAGAGATATATATCTATATCTATATATATATATATATATATATATATATATATATATATATATATATATATATATATATATATATATATAGATAGATAGATAGATAGATAGATAGATAGATAGATAGATAGATAGATATGTAGATATGTAGATAGATAGATAACAGGGAACATACATACTGAATCAAATCAATACACATTGTCACTGTAGATGAAAGTGAATACTAAAGGAATAAATGTATGAAATGCAAGATTGGTTTTCCCAGAAGGAAATAGCAGTACATGAAAAAAAAAATTGTGAAATGAAATCAACAGTGACCCTATTTACTTATCACACTTACTGTGCATGATTTGTGATAAATATGGTATTATTGCAAAAGATAAACAAATAAATTTCTAAAAATACACTTGCAGACCGATGAGTTTCTGGAGTATATGTAAAGTGTCAGCCTACCTACATTTTCTTTTTAAATATTAAGTTTGACTCAGATACATTTACTAAAATAAATAAATAAATTAGGAACTAAATTGGAAACATCTAAATTAACTTGGTTTATATAATAATAATAATAATAATAATAATAATAATAATAATAATAATAATAATAATAATAATAATAATAATAATAATAATGATAATAATAATAATAATAATAAAAACATAAATAAATAAATGTACTTAAAGCACATGCATAAAATAATTTATACCAACAACATTTCTGTATGGTTTAAATGAAGTAAAATGGTCCTTTAGAGTAACATTTTCGGGTTATTGTATTTTTTATTTTTTATTTTTTCTACAGTGATGAAGTCAGATTGTTTCGGCAAAATGAAATGTGGACACTTTTTCTTTCCAATGAAAAAGGCACTTATACAATAAAGGCTATGCAGATAAATGCAAAAAAAAAAAAAAAAAACACACACACACACACACACACATAAATACATTATTATCATTAATAATAATAATAATAATAATAATAATAATTTGTATTATTATTATTATTATTATTATTATTATTATTATTATTATTATTATTATTATTATGTATCCTTTGCAATAAATGCTTAATGCTTATATCATCTAAAATGTAATAATACTCTCAACAAAAACATTGCATGAACATTAAGGGATTCAAGCTGATTTATTTGTATAAAAAAAAAAGAAGAAGAAGAAGAAGAGAGGCGTAATGTTGCCTTGCAAGCACTGCAATAACAAATTACTGCCAAGATTCAATAGTCAATCTTTAACCTGTGCAAAAACTGCACTCAAAGCAAAAGGTCTCCGTGGCATAGTGTTTTGTATATCAGATTGAGTGTCACAAAGATTTGAGTAACATTTTCTTTGAAAATGAGAATGTTGCCTTTGGCAAACTCACCCAATGACATGAGGGTGCTCGGTGGTGAGGAGAGCAAGTGGTGGCTTGTCCCTCTCGATGAGCCAGACAGTGTATCGTCCACTCTGCCTGGGGTGCAAAAACACGGTGATATCCAGACCACAGGACCGATGGGTAACACGTAGCCAAGGGCTCAGAACCCATGGCCCCGTCAGAGCTGAGCCATTCACTGTGAGAAACCTCCCTGGAAAAACAAACAAAGAGAAAGATACATTTATATCAAAGAGCAAAAGACTCTCCACTTGTTCCACCAGGCAGAGACCAACATTTTATTCCTCAGATTTTATGGTTACAGTTTTATGGAGTTCTCTGCTATGTCTTTTTATCAAATATCTTTACTAAAATTCGAACCACTTTACAATGAGTGACTTTAACTAAAGTTATTATTTGATACAAACCACTAATACAAAACTTACTTATATTTTAAACTACCTGCATGTAATTGCAGTGTAATTAAGTTCTGTAATTACTACCCCTAATATTACACCTATGTCTTAACCCACTCACCCTCAAACCTAACCATACCATGAAACCCATTCCTAACATTAACCATATGTCACCTCAATATCTGAATATTTAATGGTTGCACTTTATTTTACAGTACATGTACTTGCATGTACTTACAGTGTATGTATCAAAGAAAGTTCTGGTAATACAAGGTAACTACATGGGGTAGGGTTAGGTTTTAGGGTTAGGGTTTAGAGGTAGGTTCAGGGTTAGTTCCTAGTTATTACATAGTTATTGTAATTACTATAACAAGTACATAGTATGTACACGGGGAACAGGACTGTAAAATAAAGTGCTACCTTTATTGTTTTTACAGAAAGTACAGTGTAATTGCTCTTGGTAACAGCTCAATGCATCCAATTTCTATGAAACTACAGATACAATATGCTTTGATGCACAAACACTAAAATTAGACTTTGCCATGCTTGAGTTTGTTAAATCACATTTTTCAACATATGTCAAACAGGCAATAACATCTGATTTCAATTACTTAATTTATTTAGCTCAAACCAGGCTATTTTTTTTTTTTTTTTTTTTTTTCAGGTTGGTTTAGCAAAGATTTGCCAAAAGATTTCTTCTTTGCAATCTCTCCCATACATTTTTAACAAGTGGCCTGTTTCCTTTTCATACCATCTCTGTACACTTGAGTGTATCTGCTTCGTAAGGGTATGTGTGAAAGTGAAATTCGCAGATCTGTGGCCCAGGCAGCCGACAGTGAGCCCATGTAGAGCCAAAATAGATGAGTGAGGGGGTAAAATGACAACACACCAGAGGAAAACGAAATAAATAATGAAAGAGAGGAGAGAAATCAAAGCTCTGTCTGTGGGCTTTGATTTAGAGTCCTCCCTCTCAACAGCCTCATTCAGCTCCCTCAATCAGGAAATTTTCCACAGGGCCAGAGCACGGAAAAAAGACAAAAGAGACCTTCTTTTGATAGAAAAGGAATGAAAACAACATCAGGGGGAGAAAATGGAGGGAAAATTCCCCGGAATGTAACATTTTCATTATTCACAGAGTTATCTGTATCCAGCAAGGATTCGTTATAGCATCGTATTTTTAGGGTTTGGTTTACATTAGGGGTCTTGCAGCATTCTAGAGAAAGTGAGAGGAATTACTAGGCATCGGGTACTAAAGGGCTAAGAACATAAAATAATTATCTTTATATTAAAGATTTAGTAATAATACAAATTCTGCTGTCTTCCCCCATCTCTTTAAGTGATTTTACATATATATATATATATATATATATATATATATTTTTTATATATAAATTATACATAAATGTACTAAACAAGGAAGTAAAGTCTAAGGCTAAATGGCTTTCACAAGCCCCTGATTGTTCAGAATCCTTTAGGCATATCTTTAACATGCTGTGCATTTGAAAAGAGGTAAGTAATAATAGAGAGCCTGTTTCTGAAACTGACTACGGGGCTTTGATTTCTGTTAAAGGGTGTTATTAAACAGATTTATTCTCTCCTTTCTTTAACCTTGCCTTAAAATTCAATGTAATGTATCAAGTTCAGATCTGGTCACAGCAGGGGTTGTGCTAACTTAGAAACTTAGTTAAAAATTCAACTAAGCATGTAATTTGACTACGGCTTCCTTAACTTTTGAATACCACCTTAACACCCCTTGCTGAAAGCTGTACAAAACCCAAAACTTGCTGCTCACAGACTGACAACAATTTGCCATGCATTACTTGACAAATCTTAGTGCTGTGTTCTTTGAAGAAGTGTATGGATCAAATGTTGGCCTGTAGGCATGCGTTTTGGCCAGCAGCTGTGGCTGGTGAATAAACCAAACCAGCGATTTTCTGAGTGCAAACCTTAATTGCTAAAACATATCCAACACTGCTTATATAACATTTAAAAGTCATGTTGTAAAATCCCCAGCCAGATGAAATCCACATGAAGCATAGCTTTATATAGTATATATATATATATATATATATATATATATATATATATATATAGTGTTCTGGGTTCCAGGACAGAGCATTAATTGATTTATTGAGACAAAAAAATAACATTTAAGGTGCTTGGCTAGCTTGTGATCCTTCATAATTCCTCCATGTTATGCTTAATGCATCCAGTTATTCAGCTACAGCAGTTTTAAATTTTCAACAGCTCAGTCTTGATCATCAGATAATATTATGTTAATACAATTTAATTTATATGGTACTTCACAAAACAACACATAATGTGTTACACATTATTTTAAGGTGTCCTTGTTGCAATGTAATCATAAATTTAAGCACTGAGTAAAGTTGATTACTAACATGTAGGATTCATGATGGTTACTTGCATGTAATTATGCATAATTTATTGTTATTATAATAATAAGTACATGTAACATGTGTAACAAGAGTACCTTAAAATAAACTGTAACCAAAGATTATTATTGTAAGCTCACAAAAAAAAAAAAAAAAAAAAAAAAAAAAAAAAAAATGGTTTACAGTTGCTATGTGAACTATAAAGTTACAGGATGTAAAAAATAGAACTTTGTCATCATCTATTTACACTTGCAATCATCTTTTGACCCGATACAATACTATACAATACTATACTACAATGATATGATTACAACAATCCCATATGTAGTGTTATTTTTTTCTTTTTTCTTTCTTTTTTTCAGCACATTCTAGGAAATTTCTTAAGTATAAATGTTTTAGTGCTGTGGAATAAGGAACATTCTTCAATTGCTCAATTAAAGTGTGATTCTTAAATATTTTGTAAGCTAAGAAACCAATAACTTTCAAAGTCTGATATGTATTGTGTGATGATTAAACATTTCTTTGATAAATGCGACGGTCATTAGCTAAATATACGCAGACATTCAAAAACACTGCTCGCTGAGGTTCTTTCTTTCCACAGGGACTTTCTTTGGGACTTGATAGCTCAGCTCGCACACCCGCAGAAGTGCATCAGTCTCAGTTCAGTGCACACATCTGGAGTATGGAGGGCATGTATGAAGCAGCTGAATGCTTTTCAAATTTTTTATTGAACGTGCACCCATGGCTGCCTTCCAAATCAAGATAAGTTTTCAGTTAAAAACAGCAGTGAAGCCACATGTAGCTATGTGATTTATTACATGAAGACATATGCCATTTTAATCACTTTAGTGGTATGTATGCAGTAAATTTTCATAAGACTTAATTTATGACCAGAGGTATACTGTTTTTAAAATGTGTAATGCTCCCTAGGTCTCTGCATAAGAATCATTATCTGTACCATTTGATTTGCTGACAACAAATTAATTAACTCACTCACTCACTCACTCACTCACTCACTCACTCACTCACTCACTCACTCACTCACTCACTCACTCACTCACTCATTCATTCATTCATTCACAAAAAAAACATATTTTAAATCATCTTTTTTGTATATTAACATTTAAGCCTGTTATTGAGGCAAATGTTCTTTAAATTTCAAGCCATGAATATTCCAAAAAAATTACATATTCTTAACTTCTGCCACATGTTTTCATGATTTAATTTATTTATATCTTTGAACCATTCATTCATTCATTCATTCATTCAAAGCTGTTGATTAACCTAGTAGAATGATCATTAATGAGTGCTTGCAAAGTTATATATTGTGTGCAATCAAATAAATCAAACAAATTTTTTGGGAATTTGATTTTTTCTTGATTTTTCTTCTTCCTAAAAAAAATAAAATAAAAAATCTTAAATTTGTTACATGTTACAAATGTCAAAAGATACTGTTAAAAAATTCAAATACACAATATCAACATTAGTGTGGTTTTAGTGGTAGTCAGTTGTAAAAATATATATAAAGATAATTATTTAGACCATTAGACTTTAGAACATTAGACTAAGGATACATAGCTTATCAAAATATAGTCCTATAATTTGTTTGCATATCTTTGTCTCTTTTAAACTGTAAATTTGCACATAATGAACTTACAAGACTCTGAGACATGCACAATTTACAAATGCTTTGTACTACTTACATAGTAATGCTTTTTGGAAACGTACCATAGAGATGCCTAGTACAGCTTTAGAGTTATCAAAGATTCTGTTAAGTGCTTTGGGAAACTCAGCCCACATCTTTTAACCAGTAACTAGTTTAAAGTGGAAGTTTGAGGGTTTTGGAATACAGAGTAGTGCCTAGACCTACATTTACTTTTCACTGACTTCTGGGAGGTTAACCAAACGAAGAGCATGAAGTGCGAAACATATGAAATCCAAAGACGGGGATGAATTGAAACACTGTCAGTGAAGTTAAAGCTGCTGTATAAAAACAGCATGGTCAAAGCCCATGACCTAGACCCATTTGCATGATTCAAAATACTCTCAAGACGGTCTACCACCCAGAACAGTGGTAATTCTAGCACATTTCTGCAGCCCACACACACTTTCAGCCACTCTGGGTTAAACATCAAATAGCTCTAAAACTGATGAGGACAGACCATTCATGTATTTGGGGGTGGGGTGGGGGGGGGGATAATAATAATAACTTTACATGTTACAGTAAAAGGGTGAACATTTCTGTATATAAAATGGAAACAAAGAATGTGAAGTATTTGCAAAAGCTGTTCACTTCGAGCTGAGCACTTTAAAGTTCAAACGATGATGGTTACAGAACTCAGTCTGCGATTATACTTTTCAACACACTTGGATGCACCTTAGTGACAAATTCATATTTATCACAGGTTAGAGACTAAACGGTTTACTTTCTATTGCTCTTGACAACATCACAGAGAGAACTAGCTTCTTAAATGTTGGCTACACAGCAGGAGAAAAAAACATTCAGCACTCTTAGAAACTCTAGCAACGGAAACTTCACTGAATACCAACCCAGTCACTTTTCTTCAATCCCGGTGAACAGCAGGAAAAGCAGTAAACAATTTGAGTCTCCCAACCCCTTTACAAAAACAGTTTGTTTCTCTCCTTATTTTTCACTTCTGCATTTATTTCAAAACACTAATGCTGCTGACATTTACCTATCATTTATTTATTTATTGTAAATTACAATATAATATTAAACTGTGCTAAATAGTTGCATTTTTCTTCTTCTTCATGCGTCTTTAATTGCAACACATAATACTCAATCTTTTTTTTTTTTTTTATATATATATATAATTTCACTTTATTCAAAACCTCTCCAAATGAATATGTCTGTATGGTACAACTTCTAGAACGGTAATTAAATAGTTGTGACTTAATTATGTAGTTTGGAATGTACCTACGTATCTTTTGAAAGGCCGTCAATGCAGAAAGATGGTTTATTTTCCTATCAAGGTGTATGTTACACTTTATTTAAATTGTCAACTTTAGACATTCTACTAACTTTAAGTAACTTTTTAACTATGACTAACTCTCATTCATTTGCAACTACATGTCAGCTAACTCTCATTAATTTAAAAATGATAATAAATAAATTTAAAAAATAGTGTACGTCATCTAATTCATACAGTATCAGTACGCTGTGGCCACACACTGCAAAGTTTCAGTGATGATAACCACATTTTAAAATGGGAGGAAATTCCACAAAATTATAATTTTGCGTGGTTTATGTTTGTAAGGCTACTTCCCAGTGCAAGATCTTGAATTGTTTCCATGTCTTTGGTTTTGTTTCTTGGTCTTGGCTCATAACCCTTAAATAGACTTATTAATTAATAAACTAGACAGGTGCAGATCACAATATTTCTGCATTTGGCTTGTTCTTATTGATTGATTGATTGATGTTTTTATTATTATTATTATCTAGCAAAGATCTGGCAACATGCATGAGTCAAAATGTACCCTGCTAAAGCAAAGACACAACTCTGAAACACTCTTTCATTAACAACAATTTGTTTAGTTCAGTTATGTGCACGTATAGCTTCTGTAAATGCGGTTGTCAGTACCTGAACTTTTCAGGAGTTAATTAAAATGCAGTGGACTGATCACTCCCATAAAATATGGACTTACGTTTGTACCGAACAGGACAAGTAAAAAAACAGTGAACTGAAAAACATAATTTAGCTGAATTGTTTATGTGGCCTGTTAGGTTAGGGTTAGTAAAATAAGTTGATGTGTACTTGTTACCACAGAGGTTCACTACCCTTCCAACTAACCCTAGCTGTCAGAGAAACAAAATAATAATAAATACTGCTTTTGCACAAACAATTCTGCTTGTAAATATAATGGTCAGCAATTTACAGGACTCAAGACTGCAGTCAGCAAAAATAAACATGATATAACAAACAAATCAATGCAAGCTCAAATAGCATAGGCTTCTGAAGATCTTTTCAGCTTAGCAGTAAATGAACATGACTGCTGAAAAGCAACGCATCTGGCGTTGCTCATTAGGCTAATAAGACAACACAGTGCTCTCTCAGCAACATGAGCACCTGTTTGTTTGATTCATTCTTTCTTTTCTTTGTTTTGACATTTCCTCAACTGACACCAGGAACTTTGATCTCCACTCAACTCTCTGATGCCACAAAAAAGACAATATTGAGAAGAACAAAGTGCACCAGAGATGTTACAAAAACACAAGCCAGCCTTAAAAATCAAATTAATCTAGAATTCTGTTGAAATATGTTGTCAAGACTACACACTCTCATGTATTGTCCCTTTAAAATCAACAAGGTGGATGCACAATATAGTATGTAATATGTAATTATTATTATTAATAATAATAATAATAATAATAATAATAATAATAATAATAATAATAAATCAAGAATTTTACAGCTCAAGAAAAAGTATTTATTAATATGTCTAAAAATAACTCCATATAAGAAGTGCCATCGCTTAAAACAACTGTAATGTGTTAATATAGGTGTCTGACTTTTCATGTTCCCTTAGGAAAATCCGGTTCGCGAACAAATCACTCGATGTAACCGGTTCTTCTTGAACCAGTTCACCAAATCGAACTGAATTGTTTGAAATGGTTCGCGTCTCCAATAAGCATTAATCCACAAATGACTTTAGCTGTTCACTTTTTTAATGTGGCTGACACTTCCTCTAAGTTCAAACAAACCAATATCCCGCAGTAATTCATGTACGCAAACAGTACACTGACTGAACTGCTGAGAAGAGAGAACTGAAGATGAACACCGAGCCGAGCCAGATAACGAACAATGATTAACTCGCTCACGAGATTTAAAGTTCTATTTTATTTTATTTTATTTTAATAATATTTGAGGAAGGGGGCACAACAATACAATCCTGCTTGGGGCGCCCATTTGGCCAGCAGCAGCCCTGTATATAAGACACTCGATTTGCTTTGAAGTTCTTTTCACTTAAAGTATTCCATTCACTAGAAGATATAGCATGCAATTATATGACTCATACAGAGATAATACTATACAAGAAGAAGAAGAGGAAGAAGAAGAAGAAGAAGAAGAAGAAGAAGAAGAAGAAGAAGAAGAAGAAGAAGAAGAAGAAGAAGAAGAAGAAGAAATACACCAACGTGAGACTGATTGATTGGTTGGTTGAATATATCCTTATGACAAAGCGGAAATTAAAAAAAAAAAAATGTTTTTGTTGTTCAGATCTCTAGGATGCCATCAAATACATATTCATTTCTAAAAAGACAGCTATTGTTGACAGATATTGCTGCTTGAAGCATGTCAGTTTTTACTACATCAAATACAAGGTCTCACAATCAATTAGCTGTATTAATACATTCTCTCATTAGATAATTTGTGGAAACGCTACTCCAAAAAAAAATAAAAAAAATAAAAAAAAAAAAAAAATAAATAAAATGAAATCATAATTAAGGGGAATTTTTTATAAAGCATTTGTTTCAAGTCCATAGCAACATTGCGGCTACATCAAATCAATCAATTTGAATGAGTGAAGCCCAAATGAATCCTGCTGGGATGTGATTGACATAGACCTGAACTGTTGTCAATGATTTGATGTTTCACAGCAGGGCTACCCAGAATCCTCTGCAACACTAGTGCTGATCAAGGAAAATTTTTATTTATTTATTTATGTATTTATTTATTTATTTATTTTATGATCACAGTCTCCCTGCATTTCTTCCTCTCACTAAACACACACACACACACATGCATATAAATTAAATTATCATGCACCTGGCAAGTAAATATAGTGAAGTAATATCTCGAACAACAGAGCTTCGAAGATTCATCACTGCACAGTCTACAGAAATGCAGCTCTCTGAACTCAATTACTCTGGGTTCATTTGAACCCAAGGCACAGGTTCAACAAAAATAAAATTGTATTAGTATACAGTAGTTTATGTATGTATGTTTTTATATTTTTAAGTTTTTATAATGTATAATTATTTCATGTAAGAATTAACAAATGACTGAATTAAATATTTGTATTATTATAAAAGCACATCATCATTTTTAAGTATGTTTTTTTAATATATAATATAAATTAATGAAATACTTGTTTTCGTTCTCTCTCTATGAAAGTTTTAACATTATGGCATACATATTATGATAAACATCATGTGTTATCCACAGTTATCACTCTCAACTTTCTTAATTAACTTTTTAATAGTTGATTATAATTAATTAACAGAATTAATTAGCAGAAATAATGTGTGATAGATTGGATTGCTATATCTATATCTCTGATAATCTAATTGTTCCCTCTCCTTTTTGCCTCTACAGTATATTCGCAATATCATTATTTTCATAATTGCCTTATAAAAAAAAAAAAAAAAGTTACTTCATAAAACACACTCAGACAAAACTGCAATACTTTGGTATAAAGCAAATCATTCAAAGGTCACAAAGAATGTCAGAATTGTAAAGAAGCAAAAAGTAAAAGGTCAAGAAAACACACTGCAGCAAAAGGAAAGAAAAAAATATGTATATGTCATGAAAAAAAATATTTATATATATAAATCATAATACATCCTACATACAGTATGCCTGTGTAAAGCAGCTGTGCATGAAACGTGACATATGTGACCGCAGCATTTGAAGTGAACACATAGCCTGGGAAAGTTAGAATAATTTAAAGCAGCAGGTAAGCAGTCAGTTTTTCTTTAGGGTTTTGAGGAAGTGAATGATTTAGTCTTACTTGGTGATCATGATGGACCACATTTCCACCAGTGATTGGAAAATAAAATACCACCTTGTAGTTCAACCATTAGCTTTACCTTGTGGTTTCTTTTTCAAACTGTAGATGTGGAAAGAAAGAGAAACTAATAAAAACCAGCGTGCCCCCACCCCCCTTTTTGGATGAGAAATAAAATCAATAGGTAATATGCCTTCTTGGTTAGATTTCTGTGACATTATACGATGATGGGGATTTCAGAGAAGGGCCAAAGTTCTGCTCCAAATTGATCGCGGTAAGAAATTGAGAATAAAGACCTTTCTTTAACTGAATGACTGTGGATGAAAAATTTGCTTTATTAAAATATAGTGTTTAATGTTCCGCTCCTTTGCCCAGGCGTCTTTTGTCCTTTCAGTTGCTGGTCAATGTGATTTATAAACGCTCAATGAGAAACAAAGGCAAAAATGAACTGAGTCATGCAAGAGAAAATTATCCAGGCTCCATTTGCAGAATGAAATTGACTTCTGAAAATCGGGACGTGTACAAAAAAAATTATATCAATGAGTTGACTGAATGAGCATGTACTCGTGTGCGTTTTTGGCAGGTTGTCAAAGATGAGTGTAAATGGTCACAGCGGGTGTAATAAAGAACATGAAAGTGATGGTGACAGGTAGTGTTGACCTGAAACCGCTTTGATAAACAGGCAGAAAGAAACCTGATGGCGGTAAAATTATATAAACAAATCACTGGCTGTCTTTGTAGAGGAGACGAAAAGGAATTAATCCATAAATTAGCGAGACCCCCTCTGGCACAAACACCAATGGACTTCGCTAGTTTCCCGGCAGTGACAGATCTGTGGCCAGCTGAAAGTCCTGTTTAGGCCATTTATCCACCGACAAAAGCACAGAGCTACAAGAGAATTATGACTGGAGAGCTGCGCCCCTCCTGAGTGGTGTTATTACCTGATTAGGTTACATTAAAAGCATGTAATAACTCCATTTGTGTCATAAAAAGACCCAACTTCTCTGTTCTGCTTTGCCCATTAGAGATTATTTCACAAATGCTCCATCCAGGGACTTGAGAAGCGAAGGAATATTAATGAGACGGAGTGCTGGAGCTTACAAAACAGTTGGAACTAACAAATTCGCCAGTTTGAAGTCAAAAGTTCTAGCCTTTACTAATTTGACACTAGCTAATGTTGTTTACACGCAGAACACAATATGTCTGCCGCTGCTATTTGGCTGTGGGCGAAAAATGGCAATATGAGTGATTTATTGGAATATATTTATATTAAAGCATGGATCATAAACAGTCATCCAAACTAATGACATTTACATGTCATAGAGATGTGTGGGAGGATATTTTCATGATGAGATTAAATATTAGAAAGATTAAAAGGCTGACAGAAATATGGTATAAAGTGAACAGACAGAAGTTTGCCATTAGGAATATATTGACAGATACCAAATTAAAAGAATAATAATAATAATAATAATAATAATAATAATAATAATAATAATAATAATAATAATAATAATAATAATAATATGGGGTAATGACTTGAAACTCAATTTTTATGTATATAGGTATTTAATTTTTGTAATTTTTGAGAGGCTTTATGTCAGTACCTTTCATTATTCTTTCAAGAAAATAATCATTAAAACATTATATAAAATGTTTTCACTAGATTATTTTAAAACAGTTTTCCTTTTCTTTATCGTATGCATTATTTACCATTGACATATACAAATTATGTATCATAATTCACAGATTATAAGAATATGATAACTAGTATCCGGATTCACTTTTAAAGAACTAATAAATAGCTAATAATAATAAAAATAATAATTATATATATATATATATATATATATATATATATATATATATATATTTTTTTTTTTTTTTTTTTTTTTTTTTTTTTTACTTTTTTTTACTTTTTTTTACTTTTTTTTTTTTTACTGTATGATAGTTTTAATTGTTTGTTATGTTAACACATTTTACCATTTTACTAAGACATTACATTTTGCATTTTACATATATATTTCATCATTTAGTAGATGCTTTTATCAAAAGTGACTTACAATTGAGGAAAACAGCAAGCACTTTACCATAAAGAGGCCAAAAAAAAAAAAAAAAAACACAGGAAATGCTTAAAATACAAATTGTAGATATTGACCAGTTTAGTAAAAGATAGACAGGGAGGGATTAAAGAAAGCAAAGTTTATTTTCTTTTTCTTTCTTTTTTTTTTTTTTTTTTTTTTTGATTGCTGTCCAATGTCGGAGATGACTTTTCAGCTGTTACTTGAAAATATCCAATGAGGTGGGGGTGTAGAGTTTTGCTCAAGCCCGTTTTAAAGTTCTTTTGAATTTTTTTTTTTTTTTTTTTTTTTAGTTTTTTTTTTTTTTTTTAGTTTTTTTTAGTGCAAGGTTTTATGAACAGGTAAAAAATATACTAAAAGTTTTCAGTTTCTAATTTAAGCTTTAATTTTAAATGAGTTCTGGCTGTATCCTCATTTTGGATTCTATCACATCTTCAGAGACACTTCAGATGTAATTGCAAGTTGTTCTATGTGATGACTGATTTCACTAGCATTAATATCCCAGAACTCAGCATGCAGGTATGTCACTAAATTGAGTGTTTATGATTTGTTTAAATGTTAAATTAGAAGAGCTAAATAGCCGTTATTGTGACCAAGCGCATATCAGGCATGTTCAACTCAGCAGGGCACTACGGAAGTATGGTCTTCGACTGATTGGAAACCATTATCGACACATTCAGTCATGCTCAACAAGTTTCCCACTTGATTACACATGCCAGTTTCACGCAGGCACAGCTGTGCACATACAAACACACTTAAACAGAGACTACGGTAACAGCTTACGTCCATGCCAGCCAGATGTGCAATATTCAAATAAGTGAACAGATTAATTAGGGTGGTGTTTGTCATTCCCCGTCCCTCCTTGGTAGCTCCAGCTCCCTCCTCGGAGGCTGCGGCAGACGCCTCGCCTCATCCCATACACAACGGCGGATTTAATTAGCCAGCTGACTGAGCCAGACGTTTAATTATTCACCAGTGCAGCAAGAGGCTATGAGGAGACAGATGAACCACTCTTAAGTGGAGCCAGTCGCCCATCCTTAGAAATGCATTGCTAATGGTGCAGACCAAGGGTCAGCTACGCTTGCAGATGCTCCAAAGCCACATAGCAGAGCGGCCAATGAGGCTGGCGGGAGGCGAAACTGTGACCTTTCGACCTCTTGCTGCAGTGCTATATTTCTTTCTCTTTCTTGCCGATGGTCTGAAAAGCTCAGTTACAGCCCCTTTAAGCCTTAAATTATTTAAAGAAAAAACTGGATAACATCTCATATAGGTTAGGGAAACAATATGTCCCGATCTTATTTCACCTCATATTTAAAGGGAAGTAATAAGACATTTTGAAATAAAAAAAGAGTTAAATTTGTACCTCCAGTAAAAGTCTATTTTAACATTATAGCTAATTTCTGTTTGTTTATGGAGGAAGGAAAAACTTTAAAGTTTGAACCTAATAAAAATACAAATATTTGTCTATACAAATTATTTTTTCTTTAATTATTCTTTTTTATCTGCTTTATAATTTGCATTTATCCCTTGTCTTTAACAGTGAAGAAAAGGCAAATTATGATTTATTTGAGGTAATTGAAACTAGTCTGAGCTAAATAAGTTATTTTATATAAAGTAAATGCAGATGTATTAATATCTGTATTTACATTTACAATGATATATTTGAGAGGTACTCAATATCGGTGTGATAAAATAATTCATATGTGTATAAAGGCTTTAATTTAAGTATTGTCATTTCTGTAACACAAACAAACTGTTCCTGAATTGTTAAGTGTATAGGGCTTCTCTGTACTACTTTGAAAGATGTGTTCTTGATTCAGCACTGGACAGCTCCTCTGCTGCTCTTTCCTAATGAACACTCCGCTTCTTCAGGAAACAGCTCCATAATGAACGAGTTATGATTATCCTGAGAGCATTAGTAGCAGTATTATCCAGCTCCAGACCCCATTATCTCCAAGTTATAGATCCTGGAGCCATAGACTTACTGAATGACATATCATTAATACAGTAGTTTTTTTTTTTTTTTTTTTGGTTGTGAATGCATGAATATAAATGCATACTATACACTGTGTACAAACTATTTATATATATATATATATATATATATATATATATATATATATATATATATATATAATTTGTAAATATTTTAACTATTGTATTATATTTAAAAATGCATTTTACAATAATAATAACAATAATAATAATAATAATAATAATAATAATAATAATAATAATAATAATAATAATAATAATAATAATAACAAAGTGTGTCACATTCTGAAAAAAAACAAAAAGTACATGTAAAGGATGGCACTTTTGCATTTTTCTGAAATATGAACAATAATAATAATTTCAAATGTTTTTTTTTTCTTTCTTTTTTAAACTTTTCACTCAATTTAACTTAGAAAATCTGCAACAAATATCTTTCATTCAATTCAAGGAGAAGAGGATCAAGACAAATGCAGCCGATCAACCACAGCACACCTAAGGGACAAGCTACTATTCATGCCTCAAAACTGTCAAGTGTAAGTAAACAGGAGCTCTGAGGAATTATTCTAGAATGCCAGACCCAGTTCTCTTCATGGAATCGTTCCTATTTTACATGCTCCTAATACAGAAACAAACGCTAACAACACATGCATCATGTGCCCTTTTACTCGAGCACACACATCATGCAATAGTTTAGCTGGAGACAGACAAACGATAGCTTATACAGAGTGCTTTCTTAGTAAATAACATGGAAATACTGTCAGTGGGCTTTCTTAACAACCCAGCAACACCCTAGGGACAAATGTCTCAGCCCAGTCATTTCTCAATAAAAGAAAAAGGATGTCCATTTATTTGAGTTACCATTGACTACAGCACAAGGTGCTTAACCACATGGAAAGAAAATCTGCAATGCAAACAGGGCAGAGTCATCGTGATGTAGACAAGAAAAGACAGAATTTAACATAGGAGGGTTAAAGGAAACACAATGTCCCCATTTAAACAGGTAAACAAGACCATTCAAACTTTTTCTTTCCCTTGTGCTTAACAAAGCAGCTGCATCTATCACATAAAAAGTAAAAGTTAAAAGTTAAAGTTTTTAATATATATATATATATATATATATATATATATATATATATATATATATATATATATATATATATATATATATATATATATATATATATATATATATATATATATTAAGGATTCTTTGATGAACCAATATGAAATGATGGGTGAATATTCAGCAATGATGCATCAGAAATATGTTTTAATTAAGAACTGACAAATTAAGAATTATCTGCAATCCAGTATGGTATGGGTAATTAGCATATTTTATTGACAGTGCTGTCTAATGAAAGCGTTGT
Organism: Carassius auratus; assembly: GCF_003368295.1. Lineage (NCBI taxonomy): Eukaryota > Metazoa > Chordata > Actinopteri > Cypriniformes > Cyprinidae > Carassius > Carassius auratus. Next base: position 5,320,736 of record NC_039259.1, on the reverse strand, counting down.
CTATTCAGCTGTTTTATGTATTCTGCATATTTACTGCACTGCATTTTGCATGCACTGTTCATTAATAACATTAGCAACATTGATTGGATGAGCCATTTTAAAAGTTGATGTAAAAGCTGTTGATATATTCACACATTAGTTAAATACATATACTTATGCAAGCTGATATTTAGCTTTCTTTAATGGAACAATATTAAAGTAAATATTAGTGGCTTTATTTGTATTATGCAGTAAACAGTCTGTAAAAACAATAAGCCACATAAAGCTGTGCTTCAAATATTGTGAACACTTCACAGCTGAAGGGGTTGCAGGCACTTGGCTGTGTGACTTGCCTAACAACACCCTTTTAGCCAAAATCATATTCAAAGAGAGCGCAACCTATCGTACCGTATATCTTAAATATACAACCCTTGACCATCAAAACACTACAGACAAGTGCAGAACACTGTATTCACCAAAGAACAAGTCAACCCTAAAGCTATATCTGACTTACAGGATGAGATATCAACCTGGATCGTGCCTCACTTTTCCCAGCTGGCTGCTGTACAGCCCAAACTGTAGAAGTGAAAATCTAAAAAACAAAACAAAACAAAGAAGATGACTGAAAATGTCTGGTCTTATTCTCGAAGAAAATGCTGTTGGCTCTTTGAAAGGTTGATTTCCCATTATTCTCTAGTACATCTGAGGCAATAATGGTGCTCTCCATGTCGATCGTAATTATACCCACTGAACAGAGTCCGCAATCTCCTCCTGCTCCTCCTACATAGAGACTGAAGATGGAAAAATCAGCACCTCATCCAGAGAGCGTGAACATGTTTGGAATAATGGCACAACAGTCAGTCAGTCCCTGTAACAATTAGCAGCTCTATCTAAGGGCTATGAAAGCAGACCACAAATGACAATCAGAAAATGAGTGGTTTTGGATCTTGCACTCAGAAACTCAATAGCTTTGTTCCTAAACCTAGTGAGTTGCCTCTGCGGTCATTTTTTAAAGCCAACCTTATGCAACTCGAATCCAAGACACCTTATTTTGGACAAAACCTAAGGCATGTAGGATGTAAAGGATGTACATAATAAGTTATAAGATCATATTCAATATATATGAATATGAGACAAAACTACAGAATGTCACATTTTATTATTGGGTGATTCAACACAAATATGTTTTACCAGCTTCAAATATCTGCACTTTTAGAGTTTCATCTCCCTATCTGATGTGAGCATAAGTATTGGAACAGTTGGCTCACAGGTCTTTCTAAGTGATAAGCTGTGTCCTGTTGCATTGATTTTCTTTAGATATTAAAATCAGGGAAAGTTTCTTATCAGTTATATGCATTGCTTCTGCATCCTAAGTCTTGCATTCAATGATGACACACACAAACCAGGATGAAGACAAGGAAGCAAAATCTGAAAGAAAAGCAAGCAATTTGGATGCTAAAAAAAAAAGAGGAAGTCAATTGGAACTACAGGAAAATCAAAGGGCATGGAGAAATCAAGAGTTAACAAACTACTGGCGATATCAGCAACCAACAACGACCTGATCGGCTGAGAAAAACATCAGTAGTTGATGACAGACCAATCATAAAAGCTGTGGAAATTAACCCTAAAATACATTTCTGTAAAATCACCAGCAACCTCCAGAAAGCTGGGGTGATGCTCTTTCAGTCTACAGCTCGCAGGAGAATTTGACACAGAATTACAGAAGCTACACAGCAAGATGCAAACCTCTGATCAGAAATGTGGTTCACAAATGTGAGCCAGCAGAGTTTTGACTGGAGTAGATGGACAGATGAGGCAAATATTAACCTTTATCTAAGTGATTGGAAAGCAAAAGTGTGGAGAAAAAAGTGCAAATGATCCTAAGGATGCAACCTCCTCTGTGGAGCTTGGTGGAGGTGGTGTCATGGCATGAGCATGCATGGCTGTCTCTGGAACAGGACATCTTCATTTTAATGATGAGGTAGATTCAGGATTCAAGATTTTATTTGTCACATACACAATTTATAGAGCATATATAACCAGCAGTGAAATGTGAGTCAGGTCCGCTCCATGGACAGTGCAATCATTAAAGAATACAACGCAGATGAAAATATACATAAATATAGCTATGTAAAAAAAAAAAAAAAAAAAAATCAAAATATAAGAATTCCATTTATAATGAAAAATTAAATATAAAATGTAACGTACTGTGTGTGTGTATATATATATATATATATATATATATATATATATATATATATATATATATATATATATGTATGTACGTATGTATGTATGTGTATATATATATATATATATATATATATATATATATATATATATATATACATACATACATACATACATACATACATACATACATACATACATACATACATATATATATATATATATATATATATATATATATATATATATATATATATATATATATTTATATTATATATAAACATAAAATATATATTTTATATTGTAATATTTTCAGGGCGAGTGGTATGATGGTCTAATTCTTACATAAGTAGACTAAAATATAATTCAAATCCTAATAGTTAAGATATATTTTTATTACCGAAAAGGATGTGTCATTCCATGCAAATTACCATCTGTCCCAAAATGTGTTCATCTGGCTTGATCAAAACACATTTACATTGTTAGCTCCTGTCTTCATTTTGGAGAATGTAAATAGGGTGAGCCTAAGCTCTTTTTATTGTTATATTAATCTAGCTAAGTGTACACAGGGAAACCATGGCATGACCCATACCAAAACTACTATCAGGGAATCTAATGTTGGTCGGCTTATATCTATAGTAGTGGTCATGACCTCTGACTAGAAATAAGTTTGTTTTTTTTACATGTTTATAAATCCATGGGGCTAAATAAAAGTACTTTTAGAATGAGCAAGCATAGGAGTTGCCATCTAAAGTATTATCCAAATACCTCTGTCGAATAACCAAAACTTCCAGGAATGTGACAGTAAGGTATACTAACAGCCAAAGTGATATCTTTGAGTGACATGAGCACCCAAATGAACGAGTAGCCAACAATAATATTAAAGAATACATAGAATAATCCGATGTCTAGGTGAATTATCCAATGAATGATCAATAATAAATTGATATTCTAATTAATAATTGATATTCTAACCCAAATGCAAGGTCATAAAAAGTGGACTCAGATTTGCATTTAACCTAAATTTAATAACTTTGCACGCTGAAAAGACCGAGCACGAAGGAAACCTTAATCCAAGTTCAAGTTCATTTTATTTGTATAGCACATTTACAACAGCCACTGGGCTGACCAAAGTACTTTACAGAAGAGCAAATTATAAAAACATACACAGAAAGTAAGCCAGATAAAAAATATGACCAACCTGTGTAAAATAAATAAATAAATAAATAAATAAATAAATAAATAATAATAATAATAATAATAATAATAATAATAATAATAATAATAATAATAATAATAATAATAATAATAATAATTCCAAATAACAGTTATCAGTCCACTTAGAAAACCAAATAGGTTTTTAGCAGGGACTTACAAACAGACAGAGAAGGGGCTATTCTCATTTCTAAAGGCAGCGTATTCCAAAGTCATGACCCTGTCAACGCAAATCTTCATCAAAAAGGTTAGTCTTGTCTTCATTAAGGAAAAGGAAATTTTGAGTGAGCCATGCTTTGACATCCTCTAAGCATTGCTGAAGAGAGGTAATCGCTGCGGAATTGTTTCTTTCGATTGGTAGATAGTTTTGAGTAATGTCTGCATAAAAAATGAAAAGAAACACCATGTTTCCATAGAATAGGAAGCCCAGAGGTATGGCATATAGAGGGAAAATAGAGAAGGGGCTAAGACAGAGCCTTGCAAAAGGCCACAGGTCAGAGAATCCACCTAATCCACCTTTGGATACCTTCGTTGGGCCAAAAGTGTGGACCTCACAGATACTATGTGTAGGCAGCTGTCAGCTCATTAGAAGTTAAACTGTGGGCAACATCATTGCTTTGATGGATATGTATTCATGTTTTCATGCTGCATCTGTTTGCACACTTGGGTACCCAGTGAAAGGACAACAAGATTTCATCATGGAGTTGAGACACAGTATGTTCACATTCAATTTCTGAACTCCTTACCTTCAGGGTCTTGTGGCTCAAAGCGGATCTAATACAGATCAGTTCTGTCAAGTTTTTTTGGTATATAGTGTTCTTTTTCTCTCCGTCCCTATCCAATACATGCTTCTTCACATTTTGTTTTTGTCAGTGTCAATCCATTCCTTATTGTCTCCTTCTCTCTGTGTCTCATTCAATATTACTGCCATTAATATCTCATATTGCTATTCCTTGGTATTCCCGCTTGGCCTCAGCTCTTAAATATGTCTGTTGTGGCCCTTGCTCTGACTGTCTTTGAAGGGGCTTAAAGAAAAAGCCCTCACTGATATCTCCCAGATTTATTTTCTTCTCACGTCAAGAGCTACTTTCTGTGCTGCTGGCACTCAATATATTATTTCAAAGTCTGAGGCAATGCAATCATAAACCACAGATAAAAGTACTGTGGTGTGAAACTCATACACACAAGCATACATACTTGCAAACATGGAGATGTAAAACCTGAGAGTTGGTCCTATGGGCCTTCAGTGATGGCCAGAATGATAAGAAGTATTGAGAGAAGCCTCTGACCTTAGTGATGTTGCGCAAGACACTAATTGTAGGGTGTTGAAGTTTAAACTTCCAAGTTGTATTGGGTAAGAAACCGTGACCTAACGGTCAACTGCAATCAGTGATTTTTGCCATTTATTTTAACCTGAACATCATGAATATATCTTGTCATTTGCACTGTATTTCAAATTACTGTGTTTTTCTTAACAGTACTTAATAATATTAAATTATATATGAAACGTCTTTTTCTTTTCTTTTTTTTTGGGGGGGGGGGGGGGGGGGGGGGGGTAAAAAAGACAACTAATTTGTTATAGCTAATTTCATAAAATTGTATGCATCCAAAATACATACTTTCTTATAATTTGGATAATTTAGCAAAACTTACAGGTAGATTGGAAGTGATGGCATTTGATGAGGTGCAGCTGACATAAAGGGGCAGTTCTAAATCTGTTACTGCTACTGCTATGCAACACAAAAGCTTGATTCATTATATTCATGTTGACTTAACTCATAATAAAAGCAACAATTAAATGAGGTTATGTAAATATTGACAGAATTGTCCTTAAAAAATCACTTTTTAAGCATAAAGAGGCCACCCAGGACATCCATTTCCCAAAAGTCAATGGTTGATCCGCTCCAATTTGTGTGAGATGGACATGTTTTCCAGAGGAGTTAGGCGGATTCTCATTCTCACTGTTTTATTGATTGCTATGAAAATACCAACTAAAAACTAGGCCAGATATTACAATCCATCATCCAAGCCTTCACTAAACCACCCCCATGATTCTTCAAAAACCATGTGATTCGGTTCACCCACATGTCCTGCAGTCATACTTCATTATCTCAGTTGACCTCATCAGACCCCAGTGAAGCCTCATCCTTCTTAAGAGTCTGAATCACTTCCCTCTACTGAGCCAGATGATGCTCCGATAGATCCAGATGGCTAAAAAAAAAACCTCTTATTTTTCATGTCTTTTCACAGACATCCTTTAGCCGTAAAGCAAATAATGGTGAGAGATTGTATTATCAGGATAAATTAAACCTTGGTGTATATTGGTCTCAATGGAAATACAAACAGATGCAAGACTTTTGACCTGAATCCCTTCAGCTCCTCCCCAGCAGCATTGGAAGCTTGTGCATGAACAGAAGGAGATTTTGGTAGAGTAATTACTGTCGGAGCTGAATTCCTCCATTCCCCCTCACACCATCAAAGCCCTTGACTCAATTAACCAGCGTAAGCGGATCTCCTGAAGAGGGAAATTTGCCCAGGCGCCACCTTTTGAAGTGCAAAAATCGAGCAAAGCGAGCAGCGCTCGGCATAGCCAGATTTGTTGGCTTTAGCATCAAAAGTGCAACAGTGAGCGGTGCTCTTGCTCTGCAAACTGCAAGAACTGAAAGCAAAGGTACTACATTATCTACCCAGAACCTTCAGAAGAACATGTGTTTTGTTATCGTATTTAACATGCACAAACTTCTACTTCTGAGAACTTTTAGCCCAGAACTCCCACTTCATTTCACCTGAGGTAAGGATGGTTTTCACTGCACGTACTCCTCATCAGCAAAGTGCTGCCAGGAATGGGGGAAAAAAAATGCCATGTTTTGGCTTCAGCTCAACATGGAGGCTGCATATCACGATAAGGCATGATAATTATGGCAGGAATCACCAAGGGACAATTCACAGATGTGTGTAGTTCGATAGTGTTGTCTACGGCAATTAAATGAGAGTTTCAGGGGAGCATTATCTGTGAGACACAGGCTTTTTGTCCCTTTCCCCAAGTTTGTGCCAGTTGTCTGATTACCAAATAAAGCCAGTCAGACCATTCTGGTTCCAACAGTTCTTCTACACTTGCAGGCAATCATATTGCAGTTATGGCTCCAAGTACCTGGAAATCTAACAGATGTCCCAAAGCATGATACACAATCATCTCCGTGCACTCTGTGATTTGAAAGTATTTGCATGGCTGACTTTTGGATGGATTCTGACTGAAAGGTGAATTCAAAACAGAAAATAAAAACCTTGTTTTTAGTTTCATGGCTTCAAACTAAATGAAACATTCATGCTATTGATTATATTTATACCACTTATATACATTTAGGAAAGTCCACCAGTAGACATTCACATGAAGACCAGTCATTAGTCAGATATACACACAGAATATTGAGAGGCCAAACAATATTTAATGACTCAATCTACGAAAAAATAAAAACAATAAAAAATAATAGTAATAAAATTATTATTATTATTATTATTATTATTATTATTATTATTATTATTATTATTATTATTAATAATAATAATAATAATAATAATAATAATAATAATAATAATAATACTTATAATAATTTCAGTTTTTCTGATAAATACACAGTTCTTTTATGGTTACTCAGTGTGTTATGTAATCACATATTACTATGTCTTAAGTAGGCTTTTGCACAGATTAATGTTATTTCTTGTTTAAATATGAAGCAGGGTGTCTTTTTTATGTAATGAATGCATTAATACATTGAATACGATGAATGCAACTCTAGGGCAGCAGGAGCTGTTTATCATATTTTCCTGCAATATGAAAATTCTCTGAGATTTAAAATAAATAAATAAATAAATAAAATAGTCACAATGATCCATATTTAAACAAACATACAGATGTGTCTCTCAGACTCAAGTGGGGGTGGACACCTTCCTTCGGTGGAGGCAGTATGCTGTCCCTAAAGACCAGCAAAGGAGCTTAAACTGTACGTGAGGTGGAAATTTGCACTCAGTTCTCCCTCTTCTGTGATCCAGATTGACAGTTTTGTGTTGTTGCCGCTGTCCTGGCACAGGAAAAGAAGCCAATGTTCTCAGGAGCAGCTTTGCCTTAGCTCTGTGCACAGTTATAGTAAAGTGAAGTTCCATTGTGGTGTCAGTTGTAAGTCTAAACCTCACACACAAGACACATGTACCTAACAGGCTATTTAAATGAGGCCATACAATATCATTCTGTTGTTTAAATAAATATTTATTTATAAATAATTGGTGATTTGGCATGTTTGAATGAAGTCAGATTTAGCTAGATTTTGGATACAATTGAAGGTTTTAGGAAGTGGGCACATACATACAAATGAGAACTGGAGGAAAGATGGTGCTGAGGCCCACCTTCAAAAACATCCGGTCCTCCTGCTCAGAAAAGACTGGCGGAAATGTAACCTGCTGTGAATGAAATCTGTCACAAGGTCTGATGTAAATAATTTAACTATTTTTTCTATTCTTTTCTTTTTTTTCTCCCTGCTTATAACAAGTTATTTATTTAGCAAAATGTACAATTAATGCTTTTTTATTTGTATACATTTTAAATAATTAATGAATAAATATATGGTTTTAATTAAATTTGCTCTGTATATCTTCTAAATCTTACTCCAAAACGTTGTATTGCCAGTTTCTGTCTGATTGCCCTTTTGATGGCTGTATGTAGGTGAATAGTGTGTGTGAGAGAGAGAAAGACGGTGGAAAAGAAGCTTCATCACCTTATACAAGATGTAAAGGTCACTGGTTTTCGTTTGATGTGGGCATAGAAGATAACAACAACTGAACAGAATTCTGAGTACAATACGTTGCGTGAGCTGCACTGTTTTACTAAATAGTATACTTTTCTGCACATTTGATATTTAGCAAGATTTACTTTTGGCTAGCAAGTGAAAGGTATACTTATATAATATACTGGTCTCTATAAATATGGTACACTCATACATATGTTTTATAAAACAATAATAAATAAATAAACAAACAAATAAATAAATAAATAAATAAATAAATAAATAAATAAGTTTTAGGCCAGATAGGGGAATATATATAAATGTGATCAATGCGATACCTGTCCTATCACTTGAAGCAAACATCCATCCCTTCTTAAAAGTTTGTGTTAAAAGAGCTAACTGCTGTAACGTCATCCAGCTTAGGCATGTTCTCCCTTCATTTTAAATTAGTATACATACTGTTTGAATGACAGCTTGTTAAATCTGTTGGTGATCAAATATTCAATACCGATACTCATAAGTACTTGGTACATTATCAGCACAGTGGGAGACGTTCAAACTAATATCACATAATGAGTGAGATGCAAGGATGTACTAGGATGGAGGTGGTAACACATAAATATAAAATATGTTTTTATTGCATAAGTGGGCAACGTTTAACTGTTCATGAGGTATATTGCCTGAGGGAAGAAACACAGAGAGAACACATCCCTGAGGGGCACCAGTGTTGGTGGAGCGGCTGTTTGCATGAATTTCCCAAGTCCACTAACTGTTGCCTATTTGTCAGAAAGCTGGTGATCAACTGACCGATAGAGTTGAGAACAGAAAGCTGGGTTAGTTTGGTCTGGAGGGCTGTTGGGATGATGGTGTTGAAAGCCAAACTAAAGTCCACAAACAGGATCCTCACATAAGTCCCTGTTTTGTCCAGATGTTGCATGATGAAGTGCAGCCCCATGCTGACTGCATCATCCACGGACCTGTTTGCTCGGTAAGCAAACTGCAGGGGGTCCAGTAAGGTTCCAGTGATGTCTTTCAGATAAACCAGAACTAGTTTTTCAAACAACTTCATGACAACAGACGTTATAGCCACAGGTCTGTAATCGTTAAGTCTTGTTATATTGGGTTTCTTTGGAACAGGGATGATGGTAGAGTGTTTGAAGCAGGAAGGGACTTCACACAACCCCAGAGATCTGCTGAAGATCTGTGAAAAGATGGGGGCCAGCTGCTCAGCACAGGTTTTCAGACAGGCTGGTGTAACACCATCTGGGCCTGGTGCCTTTCTTCTTTTGTTCTTCCTGAAGACCGCACACCATCCTCACTGATTTGAAGAGCGGGGGGCGAGGGGTGTGGGCAGGAGGTGTTAACGGTTGTGTAGAGGGATAGTCAGAATGAGTGTGGGGGGTTTCAAATCTACAATAAAACTCAATCAGGTCGTCAGCAAGTCGTTGATTAGCCTCAGTGCAGGGAAATGGTGTCTTGTAGTTTGTGATGGCTCTCAGACCTTTCCACACTGAAGTTGAGTCATTAGAAGTGAACTGATCTTCCAAATTTTAGCGTAGGTCTTTTTAGCCGCTCTAATCTCTTTATTTGGTGTGTTCCTGGCCTGATTGTACAAGACTCTGTCGCCATTTCTGTATGCATCCTCTTTGGCCCTGACGAATATGTCTTGAGTTTAGCTGTAAACTATGGTTTTATCATTGTTGAATGTTTAATAAGTCCTGGTAGGAATGCATATATCCTCAATAAAACTAATATAGGATTTTACAGTCTCTGTGAGTTCATCTAGATTGGTGGTAGCAGCTTTAAAAACACTCCAATCAGTGAGGTCGAAACAGGCTTTTAAAGCCCACTCTGTTTCGTTGGTCCATCTCTTTACAGTCTTTACTACAGGTTTAGCCTGTCGGTTGGAATAAGATGAACCAGGCAGTGATCAGAGAGCCCCAAAGCTGCCCATGGGACAGAGTGATATGCATCTTTTATTTGTATATGTATTTTGGCAGTTCACAGGAGAGAATGGCTTTTTTTAAAGTCCCCAAGAACGATTAAAACAGAGCCTGGGTGTTGTTGTTCTGTCTTTGTGATCTGATCACCGAGTTTCTGTAAAGCTGAGCTCACATGCACTTGTTGAGGAATGTAAACACTCACAATAACGAATGACTGAAACTCCCACAGCAAATAGAATGGCTTGCAGTTAATGAAGAGTGTTTCTAGATCTGGACAGCACATCTTCTTTAACACAGTTACATATGTGTCATTCATTCAGGTTTCCGTGAAATACAGAGCAGCAGAGTGTGAGAAATACAGAGGCATATTACCCTCAACAAATAATGTTGTAAACTGTTTGTCATACTAACAACACAGAGAATAGTGCGTCATGGAGTGCATCTGATCATAATATCAATTATTTAAGGAGACATTTATGCCATATCTAATTATAGAGGGGACTTGTCTATACTGGTTACAACCCTGGTAAAACACGGCTCTGTTTTAGCATACCAACAAAGCAATATCGCCTCAACCAATGGTGTGGAATTTATGCTTTTCAAGAACTAGCAAGAGAAGGGAATGTTCAAGAAACCGGTTTGATAGGTGACACAGAACTTATTCACTTAACCTTTAACAATCACCACTTATTATCTAAACATTTGTCTAGTGTGCAAATTGTGAATTGGCCTGAAAACAGAAGAGTACACAATATTTGGTTCCATTAGGGTTCAGCGTGTCCCATGTAGTCTCAAAGCGTAAAGATACTCCCCCCTCTCGATTCCCATCTACACCAGTGCTCTCTCTCTCTCTCTTTCTCTCTCTCTCTCTCTCTCTCTCTCTCTCTTACATGTGCACGGCTGGGCTTGAGCAGTGGGAACTGATGCAGAGGATGAGTAATAGTTGCTGATAATCAACAGAGCGTCTGGCTCTATCAGCTCATTTGAGGCTAATGCCATTTGCTGAGATGCATAGCAATGCGTACTGATGAAATTAGCCTTTCAGCTCTGAGCTAAAGCAGCAAGCCCTTAAACAAGCCCAACTGGATTACCGTGAACAGTCTAATGTTGACAACCCCATCAGTATACGTCATTACCCACTGGCCAGAGCCTGGAGAGGAACATCACACTGCCCCGGGTTTTCCTGCGAGTTGCTATGTCATGCAATCATAGCTGGCCAAATGGGTGTCCCAAGCAGAAATTAAACAACTTAAATCAAATGGTTTACTGGTTAATCTGGTGTTCAGATGCATAGTTTAACTGGTCAGCCAAATTATCTCCCTTCCTTGTCCAGGTGGAAAGTACCCAAAACCCCACTAAAACCAGGATAGCATAGATCGCATGTTGTCTTCTGTTTTCCAGATTGTATTTCCACAGCTTGAATGTAAGATCATATTGATTTATGAATGGAACATTCTTTTTAAAATGTGCATGATGCGTAAATCCACTTCACCAGCTCTTTATAAGGAATGCTATGGAAATATACAGAGCTACTGCAAAACACAGACACAATTCTAATGATGGCTGTGTGCTTGCTTCTCTGGATCATGAGGTCTATCCTAGTCTGCATAGTATGAAATGTTCAACCTGCAATGGTTACCCTTTTCTATGTGAACAAGGTCAACTCATTTAGATTTATTTTGCCAATGTAAACTATCCATGTAATAGTGTCCTTATTGTATATGTCATATTGTATATGTTTCTGTGTTTACATTCATATTTGTGTTTCAAAGTTTCAGTAAATATGTGCAGGCTATATGTTATTTTGTGTGGAAGTAATGAGAAATATGAAAACAGAATGGTCGACACAGCAAATTCATAGTCCAGATGTTCAGTATTAAGTAGTGCCAATGTTACTGGGTGCCCAGCCAAAACACACACACACACACACACACACACACACACACACACCAGTCTGTGTTAATGGGCATACAAATGACTGACAAATTAGCGTTTATAAGCATGAGCAACTAATGGGTAACAAATGATTACAATTATAGAAAGTGGCTAAGGCTAAATTCTGTTTGAATTTTGCTTTGTTCCTGAATGGTTTATCTGTCGGTAATAGCATGCGGATAAATGCATCATGGGTTAGCAGTCATTTATTGATGTTAAAATAAAAGCTTCCCATGGTGTGGAGTTTTAAGTAAACAAACATGGAGGATATTGTGAAATTGAATAGTAGAGGTGGATACTGTTCAGCTGTGATGATATAAACACATACACCTTCCTTACATTACAGCCCAGCAGGAAGACAAGATAAAAAGATAAAAGCCTCTTCCTAATGTTACACATTCAGAACCTCAGCAAATGTATTTGATTTACCGTTATATGCCATAAAAACTGTACCGATCCTCTTGATCAGGTAGTACTCAGATTTAGACGTCCTTGATGAAAGATCACTAACCAATTTCCACAAAGAAAACCTTTCACACATTATTCCCATGAAAAAAAGTCTTACCAAGCAAGAACAGAAATGTGAAATGACCCCCCTGAAGCATTTCTTAAACCTGAGAAAAGGACTGCCATCAATTTCTTTAATTCTCCGCCAACTGAAGACTTATCTTTTGCAATAGGGCCTGTATTAAGTTGTAATTATTTAATGTAACAAATTGATGGAAGTCTATGCAAGGCATCTGGAGGGCTGATAGTTTTATAACATAAATTCAGATAAAGGAAACAAAGGAAACTAGCAGCTTACAGGCAATTCACTCCAGATTCTTGTTATAACCATTTATTTCAGACACTCATCAATGAGATTATCCTGAAGTGAAAAACAATACGAGATAAATAAATAAACAATCACAGATAAGAACGATGTGATTAATGTTTACAGTACATAGGGCAGATCCAGAAAGAAAGGTTTACATCTTACAAAGAAAGATTTGGCATTCACATCCTCATAGAACTGTTAATTATAACTTGTAAACTGAATTTTATGAGAGTGCTAACTTATCATCCCGTAATTCCATTATCAAAACACTGATAAAAGGCAGCTGGTGCAATGCATACCAGCTTTTCGCTTTGGAGCCGAGCGATATCTTTCTGGTAACAACTGGCAATGTCTTTCTGGTAACAACAAGTTCAGCATGCTCTAAGGAGCATTTTGTGTTGGCGGACGGTGCTTCAGCGGTGGTCATTTCTATGTTTAGTGGGTTGCGCACTACCTCCAATTCAGCGGCCGTGCTGCAAGCGGCCATTTCCCCTGTGTGTCTCAGCACGTTAAAAGGCATTTCCCTGAAAGAACCAATTTCTCTAAAAGAATACACGGATGGGTCTTTGTAAAGATGACGGATTGTCTTTTTAAAGCTGCCGTTTCACCCGTGCGCAGCCAGGTGGGGACAATGTTGGGCAGTAGCATGGGCAGTCTTAGGGTTAAAGTGGTGGTAAACCCCTCAGGAAACCACTATTCCTCTAGCGCTTCACAACCAGTCATGCTACCAAAGGAATGTGCCGAGCCCCCTTCGAAGAGCGTACCAGTGGTATCGCTCCCCTCTCAGCCTGCTGGCATTTGTCTGGCCTGTACAGAAGTGCATACACGGCTTGTGGAGAAGCTGTCTATGCCTTACACGCCATGGCATTACTGCAGGTTCATCAGGCCAAGGCACTGAAGGACCTGTACGAGGGTGGTCAAGATCCAGAAGTTCTGAAAGATCTCCGAACCACTGCTGACCTCGCGCTTCAAGCGACGAAGTTACCAGATCTCTGGGTCGTGCGATGTCCACACTTGTGGTCCAGGTGTGTCATCTCTGGCTGTGTCTGGCTGACATTATGAACACCAACAAAGTACAGTTCCTCAATGTCCCTGTGTCCCAGACCGACCTCTTTAGCAATGCAGTCAAGAGCTTTGCTCAGCAATTCTCTGCAGACTGAGGCAATCCCTGCCTTGTTGGGCAGCTGCTGGCTCCACCTGTCCACCAGCCCCAGTGCCCCAGCCTGCTCGACCCCCTGCGCCCGCCTCCAATTCCGTGATGCATCCTTAGCAGCCTCACACCAAGCAGCACCATGGAGCCGGGCTTAGGCAGGCCGCCCCGCCCATCCAGGCCTCTGTCTACTGGTGGTAAGCAGAAGAGCAAGCGGCCCTGAGACACACAAGCTAGAGATGAAGGGATCTGCTCTTTGAGAGATGGTGAACACAAATTCTTTACAAAAGAACATATATTGCAGATGTCCTGGCTCATAAAGATGTTTTCCCACATCCTCTTCCTACTCTTCTATAGCATCCTCCTTCTCCTCTCTGACACCCAAGGGCATGCTCTCATGCACCACAATGTTGGGCAGACTTGCTGACATCATTATTGCTTTTGGGAACAAAGTACAGAGCACTTCTTAATGGTGAATGTTCCACTGCCCTGTTGTGTACTCTGCAATATTTTACAAAATGATGAATGTCGTTATATTGTTAAATATATATAAATTATATTGGTAAAAAAATACCTCCATGTTTCCACTGAACCTGAAGCTTGCACCTCTACCCTCATAATATATAGTAAAAATTAAACAATTTAAACAGAGTTGAACAGAGAAGTGATTGTTTTAAAGTAACATATTGCTCTGCACAAAATAAATTGCAATAAATTATGTAAATAAGATAAATATATAACATAGCTAGTGTGTGCAGTTTTAGAGAATGCACATAGAAAGGGGAAAAAGGCTTTAGATTTTTAACTTCTGAAGTGCAAAAATGCACACACACACACACACGCACACATATGCATACTTCACCTTTAGGTCTGGACTGAATAAAGAATGGCAAATAACTTTTTCTTCAAATAAATGTGTCTGAACTAGAAACAAAAATTAAATTGTTTGATACTGACATTTCAATACAGGTTATTTATATATTTTATTTTTTGCAATTATTTGTTCCATACTTACATCCAACTAATTAACAAATATAATAACATTATTATTATTATTATTATTATTATTATTAATATGTTTTCTCAAACTTACTAGATTAATTAAGGTTATTCTTCTAGTATTTACTGAACCCTTATCCAAGGCAATCACAGAATCCAGGCAGTTTCCTCAGAAAGGGAAACACAGGGGCATTAGTCATAACCAAGACTAGACAATCTATTTATCTGTCTCTTTCTCTCTGGCTCACACAAATCAGGTTACCTGCAATTCCCTCCAATGCCGTCTTTTATAGATCATCTCTGCATTGGAAAAATGAAGCTTCTCCTCAATACTGTCTCACTGCTGTATTAATGACTTCCTAAAGAGGAAAGTCTGCTCCCCAATCAAAACCTGCTTCACCAATAGATGATCCTGCTGGGCTGGAACAACCCCATTATAAGTGATCTGTAGGGCAATCCTGTCTTAGCTGGGGGAAAAAAAAAACATTTTGATGACAAACAGAAGGGCATGTTTGCATTTGCTAACAGGATAGAAGGTCGATAAACCTGCCATTGTAAGAGGAAAGAAAAAAGCGTTTTCAAGATGTCAAATCAAATACACTACAATTAATGTCTCCTTTTTATTTATACTTTTGTTGTTGTTGATCGTAGGTTTTTTTTTTTTTTTTTTTGGACATGCAGCGTGTTATTTCACTGTGTTAATACATCCTGTGGAAAAAAAAATAAATAAAATAAAACATCTAATAAAAAAGTCAAGTGAAGTGAAGTGGAAGCAAAAGCAAAGTCATGGGTTTGAGTCTCAGAAAACATGCATACTAATAAATTTTACAATTGTGGATATGGCTAATGTCTTAGCACCATGATTTTATAATCTCATATCGGCACAGTATCATGGGAATATTATAGTAATTACATAGTGCAGTTTGTCTCACCTGCTTCATCTAAACACAGTTCACCATTAGCAGTTCAGCTTTTTGTTCCTCCAGGAGTTAAACAACAAACTGTGAAAAGGCAAAGTGAAAGGATTGTGTCCCTTTTGAAGGTTTTTAGCTGATTATTGCAACCTTTAGTATTCATTGGAAGAAAAATGTCTTATGGGTTGAAAGGACATACGAGTGGGTAAATGATGAGAAGTTGATGAGAAGTTGTTTATGTCAGCTGTCCTTTTAAAGAAGAATAGTTATCTCTGTCGGACCAAACAAAATTGTGAAAACATAGAAAGGTTTCCTGAACACTTTCCCCATTTCCCATTGACTTGGCCAATGTAGGGCTTTTCAGGATTCAATCAAGCAGTGATATGATCACAGAGACCTGCACAGAGACCCAAATGCCTTATAGTTGATGCACACTTCACCTTTAAGAGTTTGAACTGGCAAAATTGAACAACTCTATAGTAAACGTAATGAGAAAAATGAGAATTGAGAATGGAAATGTCATGACATTCTGCAGGGTCAGATATGAAGGTTAAAAATGGCAGTCTAGTGTTATAGTGCAGTTTCTCAGCACCTCTGTTGTGAGGGACATCCCAACGTTTGATCCTGTGGGATTAGCGGTGAGCCGGTGTGATCTGGATTTAGACTAAGTCACTGCAGAGGAGGAGCTGGTTCACCACAGGAATCTATAAAACCACAGAACCTTCAGCTGCAGCGTGGAAATGGCAAGCTTGTATGTTTGCTTTACTGGATAGATCAAGTTGTTTTAAACAATTCTAGAATCAATACACTAAATGGTGAAGTAGTTGGAGTTTATTGCCAGAATATGACCACAAAAAAACACACCCAACAGTGTAATTATTGTGTATTATAGCTACTAGCGTTGGGGAAACTTACTTTTAAACAGTAATTCATTACATTATTGTGTTACACCCTAAAAAATTAACGTATTATGTTACCTAATTACTTTTTATGGAAAGTAATGCATTACACTACTTCTGAGTTACTTTTTTAAATATGGGCTGGGTTTCGCGTGTTTGTTTTTAATATTAAAAAAAATACTGCATGAACTACATGAAGAATATGATGCAGGAGAAGTTCAACACTATTCAGGAATTACAGATTAAAATAACATAAATGTCCTGTTTCCATATCAGCATTGTTGAATTGGATCATCCAAGATCAATAGCAAAGACATTGATTAATAAAATGGGATAAACTACATTTTCTCCAATTTCTCCAATATCTCCACTGTATATGATTTGTGATGTATGATACATTGGAGCGTAAAAAGGTTATTTATGTCACACTTGTCAGACGTGCCCTTATTTGGTCCTTCCTGCTCCTGTCTTCATTGTTCATTATTAGATCATTTAGTTCCAGGTGTTCCCAGTTTAATTTTTATTGATCCCAGGTGTGTCTCGTCATCCCATTATAATGTGTATTTAAAGTGTTCTCTGTTCCCTGTTCTCTGTCAGCTGTTAATTTTCTTAGTTCCTGATTTTACCCCTTGTGAATTAAAGTCCATGTTCAAAGGATCCTCCAGCATCTCCTGTGTCTCCGTGCTCCTCGTACCTTCCTCTTCAGCAAAGCATGACAACACTATAATTCCTTCAAATTCCTTCAAATCAATGCTATATAACATTGAATTGGTCTATATACAGGATACTTAAATGAGAGTTGAGACAGGTTTTTTTTTTTTTTTTTTTTTTTTTTTTTTTCAGTGAATAAAATGACCTGGCTAAAGAAGGCACAACTATTTTTTATGGTTTTAAAATGTGCATCAAATAACAGCCTAAGCATCAGAATCATATATTTCCCGCCTCATAGATTAAAATAGACAATAAAAATAAAATAAGTGCTGGCCAGTGTTTATTTATTTATTTATTTGTACTCCATTTTAATGTTTCATAGTCCATGTGCATTTAAGTATGTGAGAACACAAACTCACTAATAAAATTCATAATTGCTTCCGTTATGTTACTTTCTCGACCATGGTTACTCCACATGCAAATATCTCAGGCCTACTTAATATTCAACAAAACTAATTCATTTGAAAAGCACAAGGATGGAAGGCTTACA
The DNA here is from genome assembly GCF_003368295.1 of Carassius auratus. NCBI lineage: Eukaryota > Metazoa > Chordata > Actinopteri > Cypriniformes > Cyprinidae > Carassius > Carassius auratus. The sequence continues at coordinate 5,302,716 of NC_039259.1, read as the reverse complement.
CTGAGATGGTATGACAGATGCTAATACATCAGTCCATTTAGTGTTTGGTTTCATATTTTCAATGTCTAATTTGCCTCTCTTGCTGTAATCACAAATATTTGTTTCTATATTTAAAGCTTTTGTTACATGTAGGCCATTTGTAATAGTGTAAGATGTACATACACCTAACAAAGCTAAAACCATATCCTATACTAAAACATTTACACTCATAAAACCACATTTGCTAGCTAATTCTTTATTAGTACAGCAACAACAACAACAGACATACCAATCCGTTTTACTTGTTGTTTCCATCCATAATTAATTTAATTAATTTTGTTTTCATGCCAATTTCTGAGCTTTTAAGTAATGCTGGTGCAGAAATTAGACATTTAACAATGATAAACAACGTGACTGCAACAGATTAGCATTTGTGCAGATCCCCCTGAATAAAGAGGAAAATAACAACAGCAAACACAGTATAGATTACAAGACCCTGCAAATATTTGCATTGCAGAGCACTTGAGTGAAATATAATCCATCACCTCTAATGGACCAAACATTACAATGATGCTGTTCTGATTTGTAATCAGAGGAGAATTTCTTTACCATGTTTGGAGACAATGGCTGAGAAATTGAAATTGCTCTCGTTCACGCAGTGCCATCTTTAATGTCTTATTAATTATGAAACCAAGCAATAGGTTGTGTTATCAATTTGCAAAGAAAATGATCAAAGTATATAATGGGTTTGGGAAAAATGTTTGGCTTTCTACACTTTCATTAAAACCCACCAGCGTGAAATCGGAATACAGTACATGGTAATGGTTGATTTTTCTGGATAAAAATCCATGTAAGAATATAAGTGCAATGATAACAGAAACAAAGTAGTGTAAAAGGTTTTTGATATTAATCTTGTAATGTATTTCCAGCAATATTTTTCTTTTGATTTCTTTTTATTATTTTTATTTGTTGTTGTTGTTGTTGTTGTTATTAGTGTAAATATATTAATATATTCCCTTTTTTTAGTGGTTGAATGTCAATACATCATAAACAATACTACAAAATCAAGGAAAACCAATAAAATCATTGCAATTCAAGTAGGATTCACAGTTCAAAAACCAACATCGTCTTATGTTCAATAGAATAAGTATTTAAAAACTAGGAATATTTGAACTCATTTATAGAATAGTATAATTGCCCAGGGCTAATATCTAATTCAGTCCAAAGTTGTTGACAAGGTTTTAAATGAGGGCACATTCATGTTCGCTATTATTTAACTCCTATCAAGGGTAAAATTATAATTGCAGGAGATGCTAGTTCTAAGAAAGAAATCGCTTTGGGAACCTGTAATTAAAGTGTAACATCAGGCAGCATCAAGCCAGTAATACAAAAAAAAAAAAAAAAAAAAAAAATATATATATATATATATATATATATATATATATATATATATATATATATATATATATATATATATATATATATATATTATTTTTCTTTTTTTATGAGAACAAAGCTCTGAATGTTTGCTTGATCCTTGTGGGCCGCAGTTATCATGCATTGGTAGTACAAAAGAATGCTCCCAACAAAGCACAAGTTCAGCTCCAAAATGTAAATTAATAGTCTAGATTATGTAGAAAATCGCACTGGGATGTTTTATTTCAACAACGAGCCTGGCAACAAGGTGAGAAGCAAAGCAAAGCTACCTAAAGTCAGTTCATAATAACTACTTTGGAACATGTTTTATGATCAGCATAACCATTTCGACAAAAACCAGCAAAGTGTTCGGATCTCAAATGACAGTCAGAGTTCATAAGAAATGCTACGGCATCAAACATTTGCACAAAATAAAAACTTGTCTACAAGTTCACGTTCTACATTTATTCTCCCGACCTGCAGTTAGCTCATGAGAATGGTGCAAAGTGCATCCTGAACCCATTCTTACCATAAGAATGAACAGTCTCATTAAATTTTATC
>NC_039259.1:4950760-4995760 GCF_003368295.1 Carassius auratus | reverse complement strand
GTAGCATCATGCTAAAGTTTCACAAATGCCATTGCATAGTGCTAATTATGTAAATAGTTTACATGCATTCAACTGTGATTAACTCATCCCATTCGCAATAAGTCATCATTTAACAGGGGTTTACAACGATAAAGTGGTTAGTATTCATCTGGTCATGTGATTTCAATATGTCTGCCCCCATGAGGTGATCCGCTCCATGTAAAATAAAAAAAGCTTTCATAAAGCTACTCAAACGACTAGAGTCTTCATCTCATGTGAGTGTACATGATTTATTTATTTTTTAAGTACTATTCACTTCTTTGTATAAAAGTTTTTATTTATACTTTTAACTTTTAGATTAATTGACAAAGTCTAAATTTTTCCCTCTCTTTTCACACCTTTTTTTCTGTTTGAATTGGGATGCAGTTTTGTCATTCATGTGTTGGCATGAAGGTGGCCGATCTCAAATCAAGGCAGCAGGACACATCTGTGTGTATGTCAGTCTAGAGAGAATATACAGTCCCCGGAGCATTAGAGCAAACTACCTAGGAAGCGCGTATGTCCACTGGTATGCATGTAAGTTTTTGCAGCCCATGTTCGCATGCTCAAAGACAGATTGACTGGCTTTAAGTCAAGGTCAGCCTGGATCATCAATTTCTTAGACTGGATTGTGTAAAGCGGTCAGTTAAAAGTGCCAGGAATCATAGACGGAGGGTGAACCACCTCCAGGATAAGGCTAAAAGTAGCCTATTGTTAGTATAATCTATTAACTACACACATCAAAAACCCATTGTTTTAGGCAAGCACCAGATATTATGGAAGTCATGTAAAATGTTTTTAATATGACTGAATTTGTATTTAAAGGAACAGTTCACCCAAAAATGAAAATTCTGTCATTAAATACATTGTGGAACTCTCATGAACACGTGTCAAAGACTGACATGGTAAAGAAAGAATAGTTGAATAAAGTTGTTATTTTTGGGGGGGAATGGTGATTGTAGCCCACCTGCCTCTCTCAGCCAATTGGTCACAGACTTTACAGATTCAACAGGTGTTTCTTGTTTTCTGCATCATGGATGATTTTAGCTCATCTGCTTTCAGACATGCAGGACAGATTTGTAATTTGTGTCTTTGTGTTTTTAATATGCTTACGTTTGTCTGGGTTGTATTTTTTTGTAAGTCTGTGCTGAGGACTTAAATGTGAATGGCTTAAAAGACAAAAGTGTGAAAACTGATTACGTGGTTTTTAGCTTCCCCACATCTTGGGTGCAGCCCAACACTGAAGTCCAACTTGTGAGCATTGTTTATTTGTCTTAGAATGACTAAATACTTTGTTTTCATACAAAACGTCCAAGTGCTTACATGCTGGAACACGACTCTCAGCGTTGACATTTCAAACTTCATATTTTCCATCCGTAGAAGTTTCAAGATTAAGAATCTTCATGATGCATCTCTTACCGCAAGTGATGAGGTTTCTCTTGAAGGCTGTTTAATGTGATGGATTTTCCAATAATCCTATCTTCAGTAATGCTTGTGTTAATTGTCAGGATTTCAGCAGTCATGGAAATATCAAGCTATTTTAAAACGGTGATTTTCAAGTCTGGAATACTTATGTTCATTAATAATATCTTTAAAAGGTCATGGAAATGGTATGGTAATTTCCATCGACTTTTTCTAGTTGTTCAGATTGAAAATATACAGTAGTTGGTATCTGAGAGTTACATTTCTGTAAAAAAAATATTTTGAAGGACATTCAAAATACCTATCCTCAGTGGAGTTCATTGGTCTAAAAGTATAGGAAAAATGTGGGAGTGTGTTTGGTGTCTTATTGTATGTGATTTTCCCATGATTTTCCCTTATATATAATTCAGTTTATGCATTCCCTAACAAGCAAAATATAATGAATTCAAGGTATATTTTATTAAAAGCTCTATCAGAATCAAATCCATGACATTCCCATTGACATTCCCTAGAGTTATCTACTAAAAGTGTCCGTATTAAAGCAAATATTGTGAATGTTTTGAACGTCAAGTGTGTGTAATTAGACATATCTGTATCTATATTGCAGAAGCTGGCCAGACGAAATGTCGGACTGAGAGGATTCAGGCTCTGGAACAGGCCAAGAGGCCACAGGAATCAATTTTTATCCCAGAATGCAATGACGATGGAACATTTGCCCAGGTCTGTCAGAGTTCCAGACCGCTGCACTTTATGTGTTGCTTCTGACATCGACAAATCTTTAAGCAAACCTACCTAGTGAACAAATTAGCCTTCCAATATCTTCCCCAGCGTCCCAAAAAAATCACACTTCCCTGTGTTTCTCATCAGCACGGCCATATAGGGAATTTGAATGGAATGTGTACATTAAATCGCATTTATAGACTCGCAGCCTCTATTTCACCTGCGCTGTACTTTGTTAAACAACGATCATCCAGTCCGCCTAAGCTTTTAATGCCTCATCGTTTATGAGAGCCATTTTTCACCCTGAATAATTGTATTCCCCCAGCGCAAGTGCTGGGACGTTTTGTGTGGGTCGTCCAGGAGATACAAGAGCGGTTACTGGAATTTCCTCTCACCTCTATCCGTCTGTATCTCCTCCAGGTCCAATGTCACACCCTCACAGGATACTGCTGGTGCGTGACGACAGATGGCAAGCCAGTCAGCGGCTCTTCTGTCCAGAACAAAACACCAGTGTGTTCAGGTACTGTATGTATGCAGATAGCATCTCTAGACGGTTTGCTTGGATTATCGCTTTGTGTTTAGGTCGTGCTGAAAAGCAGAACCACTAAGACATCAGGTGCCTCGGTCAAGAAGTCGTGCCTGTAGTCCATCACTTTCAGAGCCATTAGACTTTGTTTGATTTAAATTGTGCTCTTTGTTTTGATGGAGTCAGCGTGATGTTAAACTCTAGCCACCACACTGTTTAGTTTACTTCTACTGTGTTTGTGCATGGAACCAAGAGGTGATGGATAATATCCTGGAGGACTTAGGCTGACTCCGAAAGTTCATCCATTTCTCTCTTTACTTTTCGGGTTCTGCATTTCTGCTTTTCTCTCTTTCTGTCTCTTTCCAAATGCACACTCTATCAGTCTCTGTCTTCATCAGTTTCATTCTCAACTATTTTTTCCTTCTTCTCCATCATTGCTTTCTCATTCTCTCTTCATTGTATAACTGCTTTCAGCAGAGGGTTGGAATGAGGGAGCTTTTCTCTTCTTAAATGAATGGGAACACTTTGCTCTAATGGCCATGATTGTTCTGTTGGAGATAACACCACCGTCTCCTGCCAGAACTGGATCACATTATGATTGGAGCACCTGGTTGTAGTTTTTTATTTTAGTGTCTTGACATTTTATGATTACATGCTATATTATGCTTACCTAACTTTGATGCTACATTTCACCTAGCTTTCTGGATGACACGTCCAGCTGTCACTTGTCAGGTTTTTTTTTTTTTTCTTGTTTTTGTTTTGTTTTTTAGCATTTCTGCACCACTAGTGGCACCAAACAGAATTGCAAAATGATATACAGGAAGTCCATGCTGTTGTTCAAATCAATGTTATTATATTAGGCCACTCAGATTGACAGCAATATGTCATTAGCAACACAGAGTCACAGGCTTCTATTAGAATAACATGCTATCATACTTTTTCTGTAGTATGCAGTGTGCACAGTATACTTTAACTTTAATATCTTCATGGATGGAAACAAATGGATTATTATTACACTTGCAAACATACTACAGTATAACATGCCCCACCGCCATGCACCCAACTTTACCTATCATTTCCTTTGTGAGAATTAAACCAGAAATAATAGAGTGCTGCTGTTTTTATGTATTTTTGTAAGCGTACCCAAAGTTAGCATCACCCTGGTTCCCTCTGAGAACCCAATTATATTTTCCCATTGGAGAATTTTTGACAACCCTTCCAGTCTTTTGCGAAAGCTTGATTTACAATAGTTTGCAAGAATGCAGTTTTAAACATTGTAAAAGTGAAGAAGATGTGTTTATCTGTTCAGCTTGTTGATGTTTAAAGGGATAGTTCACTCAAAAATGAAAATTCTGAAGACATTTCGTTCACACAAATTAAGATATTTTTGGTTAAATCTGAGAGCTTTCTGATCCTACATAGACAGCAACACATCGTAGCTTTATAAAATAACGGCTAAACCACTGATGTCACATGGACTATTATAATGATGTCCTTATGACCTATATGTTGTGTTGTTGTCTATGTAGTGTCAAAAAGCTTTAGTCAAAAATATGTTTTATCTATGAATGAAGGTGTAACGTTTTTGGAACGACATGAGAGTGAATAATTAATGACAGAATTTTCATTTTTGGGTGAACTAACCCTTTAATGTCCCTGCATTCCCATTAACCCACTTGTTAACAACCACTTTCAGCATTTTTTGAGGGAATTATTGAAAGTTTCTCAAAATTTATCAACTTTTAAGTTTTTTACTGTCTAATACTTGTTTAATATGTTCCTAGATTTTCCCCCTGTTGCTTGTTGTCCTGCATAAGATTCTGCTTTGCAATTTTAATGTTGTATCATTCAAAAGTAAGTGATTTACATTGAAGTGTCAACCAGTGGTGTGTTGCAATAACATCACACCCAAATGAATTATTTGGCTTCAAACTTGGCCCAGTGTTCTACATCTCATGAATGTTCAAAAGATGGACCAGTCCTGTCCCAGAAATGAGTGAATCCCATGAATCACCACTTAAGTGAAATGTCTTGCACACGTTTGCAGGAAACTTCCGTGAATTTATGGGAACTCATGCTGGGACAAGTGGATTGTCAGGTAGTAAATTTCATTCCAAATAGCCCTTTTGTACAAAGTTGTCTTTCTCTCCAGCATTTTAATTGGTTTAACTATCTAATCTTGAATTTATGCATGCTTTTAATCCTGAGCGTTTGCACGTATTTGGATCAATGTGATTGTTGATTGTTTGTACATAACTACCCCCTCCTCAATGCATTTAATCTTTTTTTTGTGTCACACTGAAGTGTGTTTTATTCATGGATTCTCAATCCTGGAAATTTGTCTTGCTGCAGAAATTAGTTTCAACACAAATTAAACACAACAAGCTTATCATAAATATCTAAACGGATGTCTACACAGTGGGCTTTGTCCTGACATCAAAAAAAAAAAACACATATTTTAGTACAATTACAATATAAATACTCAAAACAATTGCTTAAAAGCTAGTGTGTTAGAACAAGGTTGGAACTATATTCTGCAGGAAGGTGTGTCTTCAATATTATTGCCAATAACAATAACAGTAATTAATAATATTATAATTCATAATAAAAATGAGATAAGAATAATGGATCTAAGTAATTGTAACCATTTTTGTGGTGATTTTCACTACCTAAATAAAATATGCAATTATTATTATATTTATTTATTTATTTATTTATTATCTGCTATGAATTTAATGCACTCAACACCTGGAATAACATGGGGTTGACAGTACAGGAAACTTAATTTCTAGATAATAACATTTCAGCAGTGAAAATGTGGTTTCAGAGTGGTCTGTTGGATTTTTGGAAGGTCTTTTATTTGTTTGTTCTTGAACTGATTCCTGTTTCTCTTATATGTGTAAGATAAGATGTCATTTGTACCACTTGTATCACTTGCATTTTGTAATCTTTTGTATGACTTTTCTAGTGCATGCTGTGTTCCTACAAGTGCAAGTTGTACATATTTTAACCTGTTCTCCCAAAGTTGAGTGGTTACTGAAATGCATTGCTAAAGCCGAGTAAACATTCTGCTCTCTCTTCAAAGGGTCAGTAACCGATAAGCCACCAGGACCTCCTAGCTCTGGCAGAAAAGGTGAGTTGAATTTCGCAGGATTGTGAGTGTGTGTGCTTATGTATGAGAGATATTGAAAGCTAACAAATCAGGACATTAACCTGCACGATTACTAAATGTTGCGTTTCTTGCCTCGTTTTATTTATGTAGGATTAAATGTGTCCACACATTCAAAAATATGTCAACTGTTGCCTCATATTTCTCTGACATGTTCATTGGCCTGACTCTGACTCAACTTTCTGTCAAGCTTTTACTTCAGACTTAAGTTTCTCTAAGGACCGTAAAGTATGAAAACCTATTCCAGTTGTTCCATTTAACAGCCAGTGTAAGAACTTAGCACACATCAAAGGCTGGGCTTTGCCAAAGCCCCACCAGTCTCTGTTACAGCAGTGAAATCTCAAACAGCTAATATAGATGTTAACAGCAGCAATGGCAGGCACCTACTTATATGGGCCCTAACTCAGGAAAGCCAGATTGTCATTTACAGGTCCCGAGGGTTGTGTATAGGGGTTTGAGAGTACCTTTAGGTTAGTATCGCAGGGGTGGGAGAAGGTTGTGTTGGGAATGTGAGATAGGGTTTTTGTATGGAGTTTGCCTGTGTTCTTTTCAGATCTTGTTTCACCTTTTCTGCACTGGGCTGCAATCAAGACAAAGTGCATGTGCAACAGATGTTTATGTCACCAGCAGGTGGACGGTGGTTGTGTGACACTGTATGTGAGTCTCAAATATTCATCGTAGGGTTTAGGATTATAAATGCCATTCACACTTTTGATAGCATAATTAATCTTTAGTAATAAATACAAAGTTCTGTCATGGAACTCTAGGTCTAACTCAATCTGATATAATCACATCATTATTTACGCAATGCAGCTGATTGGTTCTTTTTGTACCAGCAGCCAGTAAGCCTGATGCTTAACATTCAAATACTTGGCTATAGTCCTTGCTGTAGAAGTTGCAGTGTGCTTCAGAAACCCTCCCCCTTCCCCAGCTCCACCTGTATAGATCTGCAATGGGGTGATTTCATGCATGTTATAAATGGGGGTTATTTTATGGATGTTACATGTGCAGTTTTTCTTACATGCTCACAGCAGCATGTCTGTGAATGTATTGGCAGCAGCAAGTCTCCGTATTTGTTCGGCCGCAGCAGCAGCCGAGTAGCAGATCTATTCCACCAAGACCAAACTCATTAACTTTGCTATCTATATTACCATGCTAAACTCTTAGAGAGTTGTCATGACAGAACTATAAACCTTTTGAGAAATACCTACAATAAGTTGTGAGGTTGTTAAAGGTAAAGATTCTTATCAGTTATTGTATTTTATGCTTTAAAGCTACAAAATCACATGTAGTTGGTTAGTCTAGCTTGTCTGAATGTAAAAGAACATATTTAGAAACATTTCTCAGTGGCTACATTTACACACACAATTTTTGGTTCAATCAGACTGAATTCATTCCGAATGATGAATCTGATTGTAGTGTTTACATGAACGCAAAAATAAAGTGATTGAGTTGATGTGCGCGTTTATACAGTATGTCTCAAGCTTCTAAACGGAAATTGATGTCTTTTTTTACATGCGCACACTGCACAAATATAGTTTCTCACTGTTTGCACATAATTACCACTCTTCTACATGATTTCTTTATTTGTTTTTAACAGCAGAAATAATATTTGTCCATTTATATATAGGCTACATATAAACTGCTGTGCCATGCTGCTCATAAATAAATAAAAAAAAATTACAAAATTGCCCCTCCGGGTTGCCTGTGGATGAGTATCCAAAACAAGGTTGTCTTGCTCCACTTCACAGTTGCCGCGCGAAAAGAGTTATATAATGACAGGACATGCATTTATACAACACTTTATTCAAAATTAAGAACCGCTTGTTCCGCGCGTCATACGTCATTACATTATCTCTACGTCATTGCACATGCGCAGTCCTTTCAGTTTCGTGTTTCAATCCGATCAAGTGTTTACGTTCATTCTCAATCATATTAGAAGAGGAATATTCCACCCACTTCAATCCGATTTAAATTTCATTCCGTTCGAGCTCAATCGGATCAATTAAGGTGTATTACATGAAGGCTTTTCAGTCCAATTGAGCTTTCAATCCGATTACAAATGGATAATTTATTTTTGCACGTAAACATAGCTACTGATGGAAACATCCTCTAAAGTAGGGGTCATCAAACTTGGTAGAGCCAGTGTCCTGCAAAGTTTAGCTCCAACCCTAATCAAAAACACCTGAACTAGCTAATCAAGGTCTTGCTAGGTGTACTTGAATCTTTCAGGCAGGTGTGTTGAGGTAAGTTGGAGCTAAACTCTGTCGAAAACTGGTGTTCTGGTGATTTGTGCTACCCTTTCAGATTTTACTACCCCCCATTAAAAGAGATGGTAGCATTTGACACGCAAAAAAATGCTTCCTATCAGATTTAGCTTCAAGCATGATATTAATGTGGTGTGAGGCTTTATTAATCTGTATACCTACCCCAACCCTAAAACGACCCTTAAAGTATTACAAATATAGTGTTGGTAGCATAATCTGATAGGTAGCATTATTTGTTCCATATTTATCCTCCAGGACAGGGTCTGGTAAACCAAGCTCTAAAGCCTAAAGCACAATAGTGATTTAACATTTGCAATTCTAAATTCACTACAGGTGAGAGAATTCATTGTAATTTTTAATTACTAATAACTGAAGTTGGTTGGTTTGATTTAAGGTGTACAATTTTCTTACTGAAATTATTAAGTGGCTGTCAGTGTTGCTCTTAACCACAGAACAAATTATCTGACTTAGATGTGAAAATAGCTTTAAAAATATATTTTGACAGAGAGATCATATTACTGCTGCATCAGCACATATAAACATTTATTTTAAATGTAAACAGTGGACAGGGAAAGATAATTGTCACATGGACTGTAATTGAGTACAGCGAACTACATGTATTCTATGAACTGGTTTCACTGCCACCTTATTGTGGCTTTAGCACTGTGGCTTTGGCCCCTCGACTGCCGGGGCCTACAATGCTGTGAGCCACAAGGGAATCAGCCAGAATGCAATAGAGCAGAAGTGGGTAAGTACTGTAGGACATTTGACATTTCTCATTTATCATGAGAACTTTGAGTGTAAAATAATCCACTATTGCCTTTTATACATTTGAATTAGCATTTATCTAAACAATATGTATGTGAAAGCTAATTTGTGCATTCTGATAGATGTGTGTGTGTGTGTGTGTCTTTTACTGATTGGATGAACACTGTAATTTATCTGTGTTTTCTCACTTGTTATTTCCTCACTTTGTATCTTCTATCCCTCACCCACTTTGTTTTCTGTGCTATTGGCCGGGCCATGTGCAAATCCCAATCATTCAACAGTTGTGGAGAGTAGATTGTATTAACCTCAATAATGGTAGTCTCTTTCCGTTTCTTTCTCACCCTCAATCCAGATGATGGCTCCAAGCCCACACCAACCATGGAGACGCATGTTGTCCCAGACGGTGACGGTAAGTTCGGACCCCATGCAAAAATAAGCAACACAGGCAACACAAAAACAAAACACGAGTCTTGCATTTATGGATATGACTGATTACAAGTGCAAATCAATTTTATGTTGTGTTTTAAACAGAGATTACAGCTCCAACGTTGTGGATTAAGCAGCTGGTGTACAAAGAGAACAAACAGAACGGTTCAATCAGTAGGAAGCCAGGTCAGAATCTCTATCTTTCTGTCTGTCTGTCTTTCTATTGTCATCGTCCATGTGTAAATCTGATATTCTGATATATCAAATTCAGTTGTCTCAGAACAGACATGCCTGTCTACAGCTGATTTGATTTATTATACATACAATTGGAAAGAAAATCCCTTAAGTCTATTTCCTTCGCAGAGCAGCAAAGACCGAAAACAGAGCTTTGTTGACATATACAAGTCTGCCGGCTAACCTACATAACACTACAGAAATATTTAAAGCAGCGCCATTGCAGCATCCAAGTCTGTGCATTCAGGCTCACTTGATTGTGCAACGGTTCTGTTCCAGTTTTAGATTTAATATTCAGCGTGTCCAGGGACGAGAAACCTAACACCAGTAGAATTACGGCGCCCCTCTTTCTCTGTTTGTCTCAACTCTCCTCTGTGTAATTTGTTTAGCTTTCTGTGTCTCCTTTACAATTTCCTTCAAATGAGTCGAGCACCCTCTGGGCATGCTCAGCCAACTCCGTCAAGCTCTGTGAGGTTTTTGGGCAGTGCGGTTGAGAGGTAGAGGGATCTGAATTTTTGTAGCACAGGAAGAGAGCACATTTCATGACCGAGGGCAGAGAAATGTGTGTGTGTGTGTTGTGTGTGTATATGCAGTTCCAGTGGTATTCCTTTGTGTACTTATTGCCTGTGTGGCCTGTAATTGGTAGACATTGAAAAATAATCTATTTATTGCACCAGAAAAAAAAAAAAAGACAAAATTTTGACAAAAGATTTTCTGTGTTGAAGGAAACACTTACCTTGAGCAGACAAGTTGTATATCTTCTCTGACAAGTCTTTGGAACGCTTCAGAGTCTCCTACTGTGACCAATTAGCATCTGTTGCACATCAACACTCTTCAACAAGAATAGCAGATCCACGGTCATCACATGGGTGCTTTTGGTGCAGAAGCGACCGAGTTGGGCTGCACCGTTGCTGCTCTTGGGAGCTTGTTTGGGATCTGGAGTAAATTGAAACACTTGGGATGTTGCTTTTGCTGCTAAAGTAAATCTCGGAGAAAGCCAAGTTTCCATCTCTCGGTGCATTGTGGGTGGTACGCATCAGTTAGATCTTTCACACATCAACTCGTGCAGTTATAAATGTGAACATGCTCATCTAAGGTGAGATAAATGGTGTGCTTCTAAGGTAATTGAGGTTGTGGTCTCCATTAAACAGAACAAGCATGGTTATCACAGTGTCCCTTTAGATTAGGGGGTGGTGATATTAAGGGTTTGAACTAGCTACTGTATACATATGTCTCTGTGCCTTCAAATACAGATAACACTTGGCAAAACAGATCTGTAGAATTACATAGACACCACAGGTCTCTTAAAAAAGGATTTTAACCCCAGGGTGACTTTACCAAAAAGTGGTCTTTTTTCCACAAACATAGGGCTGTGCAAAAAATCTAATGGGATTTTCATGCACATCTAATCAGTAAATACGCTCCTTTATTTAGAAGTATCATCTACAGCACGTGTGTTCAGATCAGGGTTGCCAGGTTTTCACAACAAATCCTGCCCTGTTGGTTCTCAAAGATATTCCAAAACGAATCGCGATTCCAGGAGGTTCCCAGATAAAAAAAAAAAAAAAATTGCTTCCCCGGGTTAAAATATACGTTTTGTTTTTAGCATGGTTGTCTTGGTAAAATTCGCATTTTAGGGGCTAAATATCTCGTTATTGGTATTGGGGTTGCTTCGAACCGCAGCCTTGGCAACACTGGTTCAGGTGGAGCGACAGTTACGTCACAGATCCGTAGTCTACCGACAACTAACACAAAATCGCTTTCAAAATCGACAAAGAATCGCCACCGATTTTAAAAATCGATTGTCAGTGAATTACGGCTCTGTGTAGTAAATGCCAACCAATGTTGCCAAGTCTGTGGTTGTTTTTCAAGTCCGCAGGTCGAAGCGACAATACCAATAAGCGCGTCCTGATTTTGCCAAGTCCGATGTGTTCCTAGGTCAACATATTTTGTTGACCCTGGAACAACATTTTACTCAAAAAATATATTCTTAACCATATCCCTACACCTAAACCTAACCTTAACCATGAGTAATCCCTAAAATCAGAGGAAATGATAGATGAATGACACTGATGTACAAGCACCAAACACTGATTTTAAGCATAAACTTCACAAAATCTATAAACTGGTTCTTCAAATCTGATTGGTTAATCACAATGCTGTTCCAGGGTCAACTACGATGTTGTCCCAGGAACATGTCTCACTTGGTAAAATCAGGTTAGGCATACCAATAACGTGATATTTAGCCCCTAAAATGCGAATTTTACCAAGGCAACCATGCCATAAAACTTACATTTTAACCCCGGAAAGCATTTTTTTATCGGGGAACCTCCTGGAAACGCGATTGGGCTAGTTTTGGACTAGTTTCGAAAAGCAACTGGGCAGGATTTGTTGTGAAAACCTGGCAACCCTGATCTGAACGCACGTGCTGCAGATATACTTTTATTTACACTAGCGTCTTTACTGATGAGATGTGCATGAAAATCGCATTCGATTTTTTGCACAGCCCTACACAAACATCACATAGCTCTTTGTGCCTAAACATGATTGAGCTGAAGAAAACTTGTTTTTTAATCACATCATTTAAAAAGATCACCATTGACAGCAAAATAATAATAATTTCTAACCTCACGCAAAGGGTCACAAACACCTTATTATAAACCTTTCTATCCCCTTTGTGTAGCATGTTAAAATAAAAAAAATAAAAAACATGGTGCCCACCTTTCCTCTTCTGGCCCATCATACCCTCTTCTGTTACTCTATGAGTTCCGAATGCATAAATCCAAGAATGGAGTGATTACTTACCCCACAGCTGAAAACAATTGGAGGGACAGCAGAAGAAAGAGAGAGTGAGATATATGCATCTTAAAGAGAAAACGAGAGAGAGAGAGAGAGAGAACGCTGTGTTTATAGGAGGCTGATAAGTTTGAGTTTCAAGCTATTTTGTTTGGCCAGATCTTGGCACGATGAAATGCATGAGGCTCTGATTTTCAGCGTGATAGTGAGGAAATCAGCAGAGTTTACCTACAACATACCACGCATAAACTAATCAATACCAGCCTGTAAACACTGAGAGGGAACCACAGCAAAGTGTTCTGAGGAACAATGAGCAATGAGGTCTCACCTCGGCTGTGCTCTCACTTATGTCTGTTAGTTTAAACAGAACTCATGCGACTCACTTCTTGGAACAACAAGGGACAGAATGCTTAAATATGACTGTATTCCGAAAAGAGAGGAGGAACTGGGTTAAGTTTTACGTGCAGATTTAAAAAAAAAAAGAATGCATAACAAAAACGTGACGCAAATAGGATTAAATGGGATCTGAGACTGTCCTTCCTTTTCTGTCTTATTTTATTGTATTAGGGCGAGAGAGAGAGAGAGAGAGAGAGAGAGAGGGAGAGAGTAAAAAACTATTTTCTTTTGGGAATCCCAGCTGCTTGGCGCCAGTATACCCTCGCTACAATAAACAGTGCTAAATAATTTAGATATGAAGGAACCTTGGCGGGAAGCACAGGAATCATGGACTCTGCCGTGAACACTTGAGTGCGGATTGTGAGCCCATCTCTGAAAAAGAGGACATATTAATACTCTGATGGCTAACTTTTCCTCGTTCCTTGTCGTTGCAGTCAGGTTCCACTTAAAACACACCAAGCCTTGTTCCCGATCACGCCAACGCTGTCAGTCCTCTTACCAGAACTATTTATAATGAAGACAAAAGCAAAAACAGCAGGATTTGGTTACACTGAACAGGGTTGTAGCTCATGGATTTCATTTTGAGGTTCAGACGAACCCTGACTGGGTAGTGCCGTTCTCCTCTGTTTAATTCTCTTACACTCCAGATCTTGTCCCACCTCAGTACATAGTTAATTAATACATTAAATTAAAATTAAATTACATTTATGCATTTAGCAGACGCTTATATCCAAAGTGACTTACAGTGCATTCAGGCTATCAATTTTTTTCCTATCATTAAAAATAAAACATTTGATGACATATCCCTTATTCACTTCCTATTTATGTGAAGATTGTTATTTCCAGTCCAGGCTAATTGGAACTATGTGCCTGCGGCAACATTTCTGCAGAATGATATTATGCTTTTTGCACATTTTGTGACACTTTAAAAGTGAAATGTCCAGTAAGTAATTAAAGCACATTCAGTTCAATCTGAAACAGATGAATGTGAATCGGGCTACTTTTTATTGCATCAGTTGTTGTATGTATTATGGTAGATCGAGAATAAAAGGTCCGGTTAGTGTCCCTAAAATGTAAATGCTCTATCACATATGAAAAAAAAAGTATCATCTACACTGAACCTTACACTAAATCTAAACAATAGTGGTACTGAAAGCAAATGTGGGATACAAAAGCTGTTGTTGTTGTTGTTGTACCAGGTGATCTACTGTGCAAGTTTACTACATAAGAATAGCTATAAATGGTGTATGGAGCTGGTTATATGATGCATAACATTAATGTATTAAAATGTTTTAGATCTTTTGTAATGGTACAGTTTTGGAGTTTTGAAGAATGCAGGTAGGTATATTTTTGTTCAATTTCCATCCCTTGTTAACATTCCAAAAATAAGAAATCAAATTAAGGAAGAAGAAAGAAAAGAGACTTCAGAGAGTTTTGTATAGCTTATGCATCGGTGCAATCTAATAATTAACAGCTTGAGTGTCCCAAGCAGTTGTGCCGAGGGGAACGGTGGTTCTGATAACTGTTCTTGCGGCATGATGTTGACTAAACATCCAAAATGACACAAATCAGTAGTGCTAAAAAGCTCTTCAGCACCACACTAGCTGGATTAGCCTCAACATGTGGTGCTGTTATACTTGGCACAGTGCACTACAAGTGAGCAATGTACTAAATGGATTTCAGCATAAATAGAGATTTATGAGACAAGGCGTTAAAACATTTAAAAGGACATCTCTCAAATGTCCTTTATGTTAATAAATACAGGGAAATCGAATACTAATGGCTCAGAGAACTTCAGAAAAGGGGCGAAGATACCTCTTGATAGTGTTTAAGTCAATTCTGCATTGGTTAATTTTCACAAATTTAGTAGGTTTTATCGCAGCTAAAAGGGTTTTGTCTATTCTGGCCACTAGGGGCAATCACATAAAGATGCCAGAAAAGAACAAGCTATACTTATAAGGATAAATCTATCGATATCTCTAACAGGAAGACTGGAATCACATTGTCCTATGCTATTCCTCTCATAATTGGAAAGTTTCCATGTGGTGTCTCTATTTTTGCTTAGTGACTGTGGTACCTTGTACTTGCTTAATATTGATGGACTATAGATGTTAAAACCGTTTTTACCCTGACGTTGACAGAATTTCAACTATTATACTGTAGGAGGCACATGCTATGAAAGAGTTTTGAATTCCCAAATCAAAACAATGTGAAGAGGCAGACACAAGTAGTCACGTATGTAGGCAGATGCATATGTAAAATAAAGCAATCGTCACCAAATATTAAAAGTCAAAACTGCCTAACATTGCTGCATTAAATTTCAACACACAAAGTGGTTTAGGACTGTGCAAGCTTTGGGGGTGTTAATGGAAATGATCTACATCATCTATGTTTTGATCTTCTATCTGATTCCGAAGCGGACACAGTCTTTGACAAAAAATGTTCAGCTTCTTGTTTTAATTAAAAATAAATAAATAAATAAAATATGACAGTTGCCAGTATTCAAGAGTTGATTTAAAACATGTATAAAGCTAGAATTATACATTTTATTTTGTTCAAAATCAGAGGCTCTGTTCTTTCTTTATGCACGTATTCAAACTTATAGCATGTTTAACAAAATATTCTGGGAACCATGAAAGTTTTGTGAATATTATAAAAAAATGCTGGCGGGGAAAGAGTTATAAAGGATAGTGAAAGACTGGTAAGCCGTATTTGAAGTATACTGTCTGATACAAGTTATTTCTGTGTATTGAGTGTGTTTCTCATGGTTTTAGAGAAAGTTCCCTCTTGTGACCAGGAGAGGCAGACCGCTCAAGATGAGGCTCAGCAGAACCCGCGGGAAGCCATCTTCATCCCTGACTGTGGCTTGCAGGGCCTCTACAAGCCAGTCCAGTGCCATCAGTCCACTGGTTACTGCTGGTGTGTGCTGGTGGACACTGGGAGACCCATACCTGGAACCTCTGCAAGGTAAGACAGAGTCATTTTGTAATGGTACCATTAGCGCTGCCTCTGCCTGTTATTTGTGCCTGTTATAACCTCATTATTTATATGACATGTTTCTGGATGAGCTTGCAATGCTCTAAACATCTCAAAATGCTTTAAGTATTGCAGTCATCAGTAATGCAATCCATTGTAACTGATTAGTTTAGTTGTGGAACGTTATGACAATTGGCTTTCCCTCCAAACCACAAAGTTTTACTTTTCCATGAGCGAAGCTGTCAGTGCTGAATTTTGTTTAGAAAGGACTCGAATTTAAAGTGTGACACGTCCTGGTGTGTTTCTACCCATTACGAGCCCTGATTTATTTTCCACTTTAGAAGATGTGCTCTGAACGTGTAAATTGCTCTCTTTTTGCTTTGGAAATATTGAGAAGGTTTAGCCAAATTTTTCTAGCTGAACGAAATTTTCAATTTGCATTCAGGCACTGAGCCCATGCTGCCTCTGTATCATGCTGAGACAGCTTGATCTTTTGGCTAGATGTTCTGGTAATTTCCGTTAAATGCTATTTTTTTTTTTTTTTTTTTTTTTTTTTATGTTATGTTATGTTATGTTCTTGTGTGAGGCTGCAGTGTGATGCATTCTTATGTCTGTCTCACTCAATTTTGAGTGCAATTTTGTGTAATAAAAACCTGTGAACCAAATCTAATCAAAACAATGAAATTGATTACTTGGTGGTTGTAATTTCTACATTTGTTTGAATAGCTGTGTTAACCAAGACTGGACTTGTATGGCTGTGTTCTCTTTATATTTATTTATTTATTTATTTTGAGGACTTGTTACAGTGAATGCCAAGCTCTGCACTCTCTACTAATAAATAACAAAAGAAAATGTGCATGGTCCTTTTTAATGAAGATTTGGTTTCAGTGTCCAAAAAGTTGATACAATGGGGTCACTATGGTTTTCTTAGTGGTTGTAGGCACATTTCTAAGTATTTTCTAGGAGGCTGTGCCTTGTTGGTTGCCTACTGCATCAAGTCAGAAGAATCCATAAGAGTCCAAATTCTGTGTGATATTCTTGCATCCAGATATGGCTTAGTAAATATTGAAAAAAAAAAAAGTGGAGAATTTTATAAGCATTTATAAGCATTGTAACGGAGTGCCTCATGTTTGTGTTCTCCATCAGGTATATGAAACCAGAATGTGACAGTGCAGCTCGTTCTCGAGACTCAGAAATGGAAGATCTTTTTAGAGACAGAGATCTGACAGGTGAGCAGAACACTTGATGAGTTGTGTCCCAATTTGCATACCTGCACACTATTCTACAGCAATTGGAAGTATAAACAGTGCAAGTCATCACAAGACCACTTTGATCAACAAATTCCAACAAGAAGTGTACTTCAATAACCATATGATGTACTCATTTAAAAAGGAAAGCACTTGGAAAAAATCTAAGTCCCTATCATGCACCTGGCACAACACAGCGCTAGGTGCGACTCTCTGGTTTGTCACTCTGTTTATATACATAAGCCCCTTTCACACTTCCATATGGCAAACACGGGGAAAGTGTTCCGCCAATTGTTGCCGGGGCGCTAGATTTTGCACTTTCACACTGCCAGTGATTACTCGGGATATGTGCGTGCTTCACACACAACCCATAAAGATCCCGTAACGACACGTGACATCAGGGCGTGACGTGTAATGTATGAGTCGAAAACGTTAGGCACGTTATACTTTCACTGAAGCAAGCGAACGATCTTAGTGTCAGCGCGGAAAGTGAGGAACTAACTGATCTCTGCTTCATTACAGTTTGCACATATTTTTCCGTCGCGAACGTTGATCTTCCTTCAAAAGAGCCGGTAAAAGAGTTGCGCGATAACATTCATTAGATCTGGCTTTTGTTCACACAGCACTCGTCCCGGGTTGAACCTGGCAATGTTACTAGGTCCCCGACCCGGGTTCAATGCCGGAATCAATCCCGGGACATGTTTGCTTTCACACAAGGCGACCTGGCAATGTTCCGGCAATATGCCGGGTCTGATGTGCAGTGTGAAAGGGGCTATATTGTTTCTAAAATATTTTGATTGCTTTCCCGATTGCTAGTTAATACAGTGTGCCAGTCATTTATTAGCATTATTAACTATTGGCCCACTCTTTAGTTCTTTTGTATGCTTCATCTGTTGGTTGGCTAACTTGTTCATAATTTCATATTCCTTTTCCAGGACAGTATACCAAAAATACAGATTCTTATTCATTTAAATGCTATTGACTGTTATCTGACTAGCAATTAGCAAATTGTGGTTAATTTCTGCTATCTAGCTAAAGCCTATTGATTATTTTGTTGTATGTGCAATAATGATTGATGTTTCTAATATGTTTCCCTGCCCTTAAATAGGTGTTTATTGTATATTTTCATTTTCTTGATTATTTTGCTTACAAAAAGTACCTTGTATTCTTGCTAATGATGTTTGACAAATGGTTACAGGATTACAGGACAAGTACAAGAACATGCAGCACCACATGTTAGCATTTAAAGGTTGTTTTCCCTTGAAATATTAGGCTTTTGCTCATTCCAGTTTGTTCCTTGGTTCCTCGCTTCTTTCCCTTTCATTTAGAATTTCATTGTAACTCCTTTTTAATTCCCCATCTGGTAAATTTACAGAGTAAAACATGGCTCCTGACTGGGCAACAGATGTGTGGTGTAGTTTATGACGGTGTGGACCACTGGGGAGGACAGCAGCAGGGGGCCGAGAGGCGCTGTCAGTGCCTCGGGACTTCAGTGAAATTATTTTTATGTACTCTACTTGAGTGCTACCTGGAACCAAAACAAAGAATCTTGGTTTCATCCTTTCATCCATCCAACACAGAAAAAGCACACATTTCCACAGGCCAAATTCCATTACAAGACCTACCTGTAGCATCATGCTAGTGCAAACAAACACACTCAGGGCTACATGTGCTGGATACAGTATGGGAAGTTTGTCAAGATGAGTCTGATTCCATATGTTCTGATTTAACACTTGGGCTGAGAAGCACTGAGCCGGCACGTCATCACACTTGTCCAAACCATACAGATTCTAATTGGAGTCACCTGGTTAGCCACAGGGCCCCACCTCCCATACTGCCTTGAGCCAGAAAAACCAAGAAAGTTAGTGGAACTGAGGTAGAGGGTACAGCTTGAGAAATCGAAAATGAACCAAAGTGAAAATGTAAACTGAGATTATTTTATTGCATACTCCTGTTTTAAGTTGCTCTTTAAGAGACACAATTAAGGCCGAAACATTGACCCAAGTCAAGCAAACTATTGCAACCAAGCATCTGGGACAGTTAAAAATGTGCTACCCAAGGTGCTCAGCAATGTGTCATAAAAGTTAACAGGGCTGCGGTGGTCTCTGAAAGTGCCCTCGTCACCTTGTCGCTCTAACTTATTTGCTACTTTACATTTCACACGTGTGCTCAAGCTTTTGGAAATGCTAACATCTTTTGCTCTGTATTTTATGTTGATTATGCATGGGTCTTCGAACAGCTAACATGTTAAGACCAAGATCAAATGTAACTTATATTAAAAAATACCAATGTATTGCATTATGCAGTATTTTTCATTGGGACAGCTTAATACTTCACTGTGAGCATAATTGAAAACAAGTTGGTCTGAGAATATTGTAATGTTGAAATCTATCTTCTGTGTCCTGTTGCAAGCCTAAATAGGAATGCTTGTGGTTATACCAGACTTTCTTTAAATGTTACAGGATGTCCAGAAGGAAAGAAAGTGGAATTCATAACAAGCCTGTTAGATGCCCTTACTACTGACATGGTGCAGGCTATCAACTCACCAACCCCCTCTGGTGGTGGGAGGTAAGAATTTGATAAAGTAATATTTTATATACATGTCAACTAACAGCAACAATTGTTTATACATTTCACACATTTTTAGAAATTTTTTTTACATAGCTTTTTTAGTGCTTAGAAATCGTTGGAATATTTTACATTTTATTATTTTGTATTAGTATTATTATTTTAAAATTGCATTAAAATGCTGTCATCCTTTTACATTCTTAGTACTAACTGTATCTTTTCTCCTAGATATTTGCTGTCCGTCTTCTCTCTTTCCAATTAATCAAACGACATAAAAAAAAAAAAAAATCTTAAATGGACAATATGTTTTGTCGGTGTTGAAAGTACTATACAGTATACCCCTCCAAATGGGATTGTTTTTGCTCCAGGTTTGCTGAGCCTGACCCAAGCCACACACTGGAGGAACGGGTGGTTCATTGGTACTTTGCCCAGCTGGATAATAATGGCAGTCATGATATCAACAAGAAGGAGATGAAGCCCTTCAAGCGTTATGTGAAGAAGAAAGCCAAACCTAAACGATGCGCCCGCAAGTTCACCGACTACTGCGACCTTAACAAGGACAAGACCATCTCCCTTCAAGAACTCAAAGGATGCCTAGGAGTCAATAAAGAGGGTGTGCAGTTTTTATTATTATTATTATTATTTATTTATTTATGCTTATTTGTATGAATTCGTACGACCACACTCGTACAAATTCATAAGATTTTTGTTTTGCCAAATCGTACGTATTTTACGAGTTGCACAATTCGTATGAATTTGTATGAATGACCTATACCTAACCCCGCCCCTAAACCTAACCATCACAGGGGTTTAGACAAATCGTATAAAATCGCACGAGTGAGGTCGTAAAAATTCATACAAATAAATAACCTCGTAAAATACGTACGAATTGGTCCTGAGATAGCGTTGGAATTTATTCTTTCAAATGATGACTTTATTTGTCATATTTACTACTTCTGTATCTCACAAGGCGACTATTTATTACAATGTAACACTATATCCTGCAAATTGCAACTTAATTTCTCATAACTGTGACTTTATGTCAAACAATATGACTTTTTAACTCACAATGTGACTTTAATTGTCACAGCTGCAATTTTATACCTCACAGTGTTCTTTATACAAAAAAGTTCAAAATTATCTAATCTTTTGCCCTTTTTTTCCCGGTGGAAACAGGCTTAGTGTACTTTCTCAAACCCCAAACAACCATGACTGTACAAAATGAGTCAAATACTGACAGTGATATTTTTCATGAGTCAGTAGTTACTGTCGACTGGAAAAATGTCGGAAAAAGATCCTTTACTTATAATTAACATATGTCTTTCTTGTATCTTCTTCTTATTTACAGGTAGCACTACAAGCAGCAGTCAGGGGACAAGGCAAGGGACAAATTTGTTCAGTAAGGCCTGACTAATTGCTTTCGCACTAACATTTGCCTCAGCAGTTGCAGAGAGCAGAAATTATAATATATTAACAAAATGAATAGAGTGCAAGCATTGTAGTGAACAATATACGCCTTGCTGTTTTATTATGGTTATGGCATGACTGGTGCATCCTTATGGCCACCCACATTGTGTCTGCTTTTGTGTGTGCATGTATCCTTTGTGAGCTAAATTCAATAGATGATTACTTTAATCATAGTTTTACACTGCAGTCAGAGTGCTGTATGCAATTGAGTCAGAAGGGAACTATTCTCGGAGAATAATCAAGGACAAAAACAGTAGATACAAAGAAAGTGACATCATGGAGAGTAATGTGGTGGAAAATTTACGTTCAACTCCTAGAGCCTGAACAGCGGTCATCTGAGTTAGGAAAATATGGATCTTTGCTCATATGCACTTAATTGTAGATTTTTTTTTCTTCTATTCAGTTGGCAAATTCAACAGATTATGTGTATTATTTGGTAAAAAACAAGCATTTGTAATCGAATGCAATATTATTTTCATCAGCAGTGTTTTATTTAAAAGGTTAATAATAATCATGATGCGAATTTTTCCATCTCAGCTTCATTATTAGTGAGACTAACAAACATTTTCATGATTTTGATTTACTGAAAAGCTTTTCACTACTGACTATCCTAAGCTGATTCTATATAAATATACGCGATATGTCTAAATAAATGTGATTTTTGCCCCCAGAATGGAGAGGTTAGATTAGCTTAGTGGGCCATGTTAAACAGCCAAAACTTGACCCTGAGTTGGAAGCAACATCTTCCCTCAGATAACTGTTCCGGATGGTGCGGCGGCCCACAATCCACCTGATCCTCCGCTGATCGAGTTAAAATAACGCTCCATCCCATCATTAGCTGCACCAGAAGTTCTGCCACTCCATCACAGTCCAATAAACTAACTTCTTATGTTACTTATTACAAGAAGAAATCCCGTCTAATGGCTTTTGTTGGACAAAAGTTGCAGGTTTGGAGTTACTCGCTTCTCCTCGAAAACATCATTTGTTCTACTTCATAGATAAGCAATGACAAGTGCATTAGTAGGACTATAAAATGTTTCCAACCTCATAAATCTAGTAGGAGAATACAGTTTCCAAAGTAACCACCAGGAGTCACGACCCCAAGCTTTTTTTCTCTTTTCCGTTTTACATCGAAAAAATATATATAGAGAGAGAGCTGTCATGACTCCGCTGTATATTACCGGGTTATGAGAAGGAAAGTGAGGTTTTAATATTAATCCTGATGTGCTTCTCCATATCGGCCTCCTCTAATTTGTGGTTCTCTAAAGTGGAACTTAAGGGGAGAAAATATTTATCTAAATGCTATAATTCTGTGTGTCCCGACCCACCTGTTTCTCTTTGCTAAATTACAGCGTGAGGTTTAATTCATTGGGCTCCTGTGTGTAGATGCTCAGGAGTCATGCGCAACTTTATAACTGGTTTGAATAAGACTTTGTGGCACCATTTACTTCACATTTGATTAGTGGTAGTCTTCAGTGATATTTTCTTTAGAGCCAAAGAAAGAAAAAAAAAACACACTTATTTGGAAGCACGACTGTTTATTTGAAATGATGGCAACTGTAATTGCTCTGAGACCGAGACTGTCTCACTCGGGGTTTTTTTTTTTTTTTTTTTTTTTACCGTGTCGGAGACAGAGACACAGAGCAGAGAGCATAGACGTTCTGTCTCACAGCACGATGACAAGTCACTCTCTCGCTCCTTCACGCTCACCATCTGTTTTTGTCAGCCATAATGTTTTGCTCGTAGTTAGGTGTTTAGCGTTTGATGACAGGCTCGCTAGCCCACTTGCAGCATTTCTCGCCAGCTCGCTCTCCAACCAGTGGGATTCCCTTGTTATTAGTCAAGTAGCTGCTGTTTACCCTGCCTTGTGGGTTATGGTAGCCAAGCAGAAACCCACTAAGGTCCCAGCGAGGGCTGAGCTCATGTGTTTACCCTGGCACTGCCCACTTCAACCTAAAAACAGTGGCTGGGAGTGGGTAGAAATTCAGGCCCAGTGGGCCGTGACTAGCACTGCCAAGATAAACAGCTGTTTCATTTGGAGAGCTGAGGGGGCTTCTCCTACCCACAGCCAAAAAGTTTGCTTTTCAACACCCCCTCCCATGTAAACACTCGAGGGTTGATGAATTGGGCCTAGCTTCTCCAAAAAGACAGTTTTATGTCTTGTCACTTCAGTGTACTGGAAGTAAAATTGATTAGTCTGATGTAGTCGTGATTTGGGACAATGCGCTGCCAAAATATCTACGACACAATGAGAGCCAATAGACATTTCCTTCATCTGGCTAGGACTGTTTGACAAACCAAACCATACCAGCTAAAACAAGTAAAGCAGACTGATAAAATTTAAGTTAGTTTTTCTTTTTCTTCTTACATTGCAATATATTGCAATGGAGTAGTTTACACTCTGTTTGATAAAGACACAAAATCATGGTCTTCAATATTCAAGTTCTTCAAGTTCATTCTTTTCAGCTTCTTTAAAAACCATTGGTTCGTTTGAATGGTCAGCACTAGACCTCTCAAACACAGACACTATAATTGCTAGTTGAAGCAACTTACGCCTTAAACTTGTGACAGAAAAAGACACTATCAGGTTGCATTGACTCACTTGATCCTTTTCTAGCTGGGAAATGAAGACAGTTAAAGTGTAGTTGCTTGGAGTTACTGTAGTGAGATCCCCCCCCCCAAAAAAAGTAAGTGTGAAATCTATTGTACAGGCATTCTTTTCATTATATGCAAGAAACTCAGAACTAAATCCACTAATTATTAGCTTCTAATGCGCAGCTTAGCTTTTATGTCTTTGTTGGCAATTAAGAGCGCTCTTAAAGCAGGGGTGGGCCATCCTTCCAGGCTAATTGTTTAAGGACTAATATCACTATATGAGCCCACCTGCTCTGCACATTTCTGCAGACTCTACCAGTTCATTGTAACACTTATTTTGGTACTTCCTCTCATTAATGCAGTGTTTTAGAAGCATATTTAATATAGCATGCATGCCGCTGAATTGTTTTCAAGCATTCGGTGGTAAAAATGCTCCGTTTCTGTAAGATGGACAAAAAGTAAATGAGGTTTTAGTGCGCTGGAAAATATGTCAGTTTGTTTGCTTTAATTTTGACAGCAGACGTGAGGCTTGACTCGCTCTCGACTCTTATTTCTGGCACAAGAAAGAGGCTTTGTGTGTGCATGCCATTAGCCTTGTGAACAAGAAGCTTTAAGCATCTGGCCGGGAGAATGTTGCAGACACACTGATTTGTTGCATCTTAGTCATTTACGATAATTATGGATGACATCATGGTGATGTTTTCTATGGAGTATGTAAAAAAAGGAAGCAGACTGCTTGCCTGGGAAGTTTGGCACTGACTGGGAGTGAATCGCCCTCGCTTTCTTTTTTTTTTTTTTTTAAGTGTCCTTCTTTTCTGTAGCCTTTTGTATACAAGCACAAGTCTAACTTAGGTTTATTGTACGTTCAGATTATATAGCATTTGCTTTCAATTTCCTCTGTTTTGAATTGCTCAGTATTTTTTTCTCAACTAATGGGTTGTGATCCAGAATTGCAAGTTGCAAATCTGAGAGCCTGATTTTCGTAGAATATGCGTAGTACCCTTCTTAATGTTGTAGAAATCATCATTTGAATCAGGATCAGTAATACCTTGTTGCACACCTCTTCTGCCACCGTGCACTAGTCTACCCTTCCAGGTCTCTAATGTTCGGCCTAATCAGAGATCAGCAGTCAGGTAAGGCAGCTCTCAGACACACTGGATCTGGTTTCCCTGGCCTTTATCAGATGAGGGGGACGGGGGTGAGCAGGGGAGAGGCTTTGTGTCCTTAATGGCGCAGGCATTTCATCACTTTACCGCTCTGAAAGAGTAGAGGCCAAAGTGGACCCTTTTTCTGGTGCCTGTTAATTACCGAAGGGAATTGGGCTTTTGAGAAGAATGAGTACACAGACACTGAGAGCTAAAAGAATTCTACACACTAACAGACAAACAAGAAAAACTCTCAGATTTGCCCCAAAAACTGCCCCCACATCAACATAAGCTTTAAAAGTTGTGGCCACACAAATACTGGCTATGTTTGAAAGGCATTAAGGTAGACATAGAGGTAACATAGAAAAGATATAGAGGTAAACAGCCACATTTACCCAACACTTTGATACCTTTTGTGTTAATAGTTTTGCTGCCAATTATATTCTGCAGGGTCTCGAAATTATAAATCATTTTCATTGGTTGATTTACACGTGCAAAGTATTCACTAGAATGAAACAGACTTTCCAGAGAAAGACCATTTAAGATTGTGTGTGATACCTTTGTCTCCTGTAAAGCTATGGCAAAATTCATTCATCACCCCATTGTCACTCTCTGTGTATTTTGGCAAGTCTTCAAATTTTTCTTTCTTTTTTCAGTTAAAAACGCTCAGGCTCAGCCAGCTACATTAGCCACGCCCCAAACTCACCCTATTGATTATGCAGAGGTACGCAAACAGGGCCTAAAATTAACAGTTAAAAAAATCAGCTTTGGTGAGTATATGTAACAGTATATGTCAGTCGCCAGTTGGCGGGTGAAAGTAACAGTCCATTATTAAAGAGTTTTGCTGTTTCTGACATAAGCGAATAAAATAATCTTATCTGAAGACAAGATCATGTGACTTGTTTAACTGTTCTGTCATAAGCGACAAGAGAGAACCAAATAATAGGATACAAATGAACTGATAATGTCAGAGCAGTGTGATGGCCAGCTAATAACTTTTACCTGAGAAGATATTGCTGCTTCATTTCGGAAGATTAACTTTTTCCTTCTTTATTCTTCACAACCCGAGAATGTGGCGACACATACCTGGGGTTACGCTGCAGTAAAAGTGCAGTGAAGTAGGCTGTAGTTTAGAAGGTTGCTTGTTTGGCTGTACACAGATGCTGAGCTGCTTTAGACAGTTCACCAATAGCGCTCCAATGGACGAAAACACACTTATGTCAAAATACGGGTAAGTAACCTCGTAACTGTAGTCTTAAATGAGTTATAAAGTCTTAAATGACTGTAAAGATTTTGGAGAAAATATGTCAGCTCCACATCATGTTCATCAGGTTTTAAAGTAACACCTGCTGAAGTCTGCCATTGATGTAAACCAAAGAACCAATGAAAAAGAGAAATCAATCGACTGCTCTAGTCACTGATTAACTTTATTAGCTTGAATAAAGATTAATCTGTAGAGTTTATGCATATACAACTTATATTAAAATCACTTAATATTTCAGAGCCTATTAAAATGTTAAAAATAATGGCTTTCAATAATACCGTAAAGTTGAATAGCTATAATTTCTGATTATATATATATATATATATAGAGAGAGAGAGAGAGAGAGAGAGAGAGAGAGAGAGAGAGAGAGAGAGAAAGCAGTAGTATTAGTATCAATACTTCAATTAATAATATGCTACTTAGTAAAAAGATGCCATTTAAACATATTTAAAATATTCTATGTTTATGTTGTTTTTACATTAATTTGGAGGCTCATTGTGAAATTGTGACTATAAATATGAGATTATTCATGATAAATTACAGAAAAATTTGTTATAATTATTATTTTTTCTTAATCGATTTACAGACAGCACTAATGTTTCAATTTCAATTTCATTTTAAATTTTACAGGTCACCCAGAAAGAGATCGGGACAGCCCCCACCCCTTTGGCCCCCTTTAAATTTTCAGTTTGATGATGCGGCCCTCATCTAATCTGTTAACATGGAATGCAATATGCAAACTGAGTATGTGTGAAACAGGTATTACACGATAGCCTGCGCCATTTGTCGAACAAGAATCTCAAGTTTTTTTAGGGGAAAGAAAACATATAAATAATACATTTATATATTTTTTTTTCTAGAAAATAATGTTAAGGCAAATTAAAAACACTTTACATTTGTTTAGTCATTTCAGTATTTCAGTTTTTTTTTTTATAAATAAAATTGGCCAATTAATTTTACCACGTCACCGGCCATCGGCAGGTCTGGCAAAAAGTTAGTTTTAGGCCCTGTAAGCAAATACATAACAGACAAGTATGACATCCTATAGGATCAAATGCATTGATTGGGCAAAAAGTCCTGAGGCTTTCACAATAGATATATTTTGCATTTTGATCTCTTTAATTATTGATTCCTATCAGGATGTGAAGAAATTTCCAGACAGAAAAAAAACAAACATATTTTTTCAACTAAAAATTAAAAGGTTGGTAATTGTTATAGGTGCTCAGGTATGTGTACAATGAACTGTTCATCATTCACACTGTGTGCAGATACTCCTCTCACGTTAACGTCTTGAATTTTATTTGCAATTTTATTTAAGGCAGTTTATAAAGAGGCAACACTCGCCTAGACCATTATTCATAGTTAAAAAACAAATAACAGTACACTACTGCAAACGTGTCTCAGGTTATGTATGTAACCATAGTTCCCTGAAAAGGGAAAGAGACACTGAGTCTCCAATTGCGATGGGACTTGTCCCTAGGACGCCTTGACAGCTGTCACTAGAGGCCGCTTTGGGGAATGCCTTCAGCGTGACTTCAGGTGTCTAAAGCATACATATAAACACAACAATAATATTGGCCAGCAACAGCCTATGTTGTCATTACCCAGTGTGATCACAGTATAAAAGGGTGACAGTAGAGCACGTCATCTGGTTCTTCATCTGAAGCTTGCATCCGAAGCATGGCAAGGAAGCTTGAGGACACAGTGTATAATTAACACGTGTTACATATGTAACCTAATAAATTCACTACCAAGGGAACTCTAGAGGTTGCGTTGGTGAACAGTATACCCATGCCGCCATGCTGAGGGGAGTGCATGCCAGAAAGCATGGCGAGCACTAAGTACCAACTCTTCCATGGGAGTTGCCCCTAGGATGCCTTGATGGCTGTCAGTGATATTATCCCCGCAGGCCAAAGGTCAGAGCTGCATACCCTTAACAACTTACCTGTGAAGGGCAGGGCTGCGAAGCCTGAGCTTAGGGCAGAGCTTAAAGGCTTGGAATCAGAAAAAGAAATTCCTTTGAGGGGATACGGCCAGGTGTCTAAAAACCAAACCAGACCCTGGCCCGTCACCTAAGGTGCTAGTTCTGAATGAGCTTGCTCAAAGAACTTGCTCTACAAATTTTTGGTAGCAACACCCTGCTCAAAGACCGGGACCTTAATCAACTCAGCACGCAACCCTTACCATACAGGATTTTAGATAGTGTGCAGAATGTTTAGTGTGCACATTACCACAATGTGGATTTAGAAAGTGTACAGAATTTCAGCAAGTGCACTTTCCATAGCATGGATTTAGAAACACTGTTTCTAAGGAGTCAGGTCAAGTCACCTTTTTAATATAACACTTTTAACGATACAGATTGTGTCAAAGAAACTGAACAGCATTTATTAGGAAAATAGTGTATCAATAATGCAAAAGGGCAGTTCATCATTGGATTCAGTGATGTCATCATCCAGCTCAGTTTCAGTTTAAATAGTATCTGTGCAAACAAGTCAACGATATCGCTGGAAATTATTCTGGAAAGCTGTTATTTAGAAAAGCCTTGGAACACTACATGACTATGGCATGCTCAGGGAGTGAGAGTTAATCCAGCAGGGGATCACATGCTCAGAGTGCATATGGATTGAAAAGGCATATCTCAGAAAATCCTCCATGTGAGGGGAGTGTACAACGCAACCATAGCAGTCACAGAACAGACTCCAGAGCTTCTGCTCATGCATAACTAGAAGGGGCGAAGCACCCAGGTCTCAGACTTAGAGGGGGACACCAATACCCGACTGGGAAGCAGTGTGCTCATAGATAACCCTATAGGGTGAGGGAAGCACTGCTGAGCTGACCAAGAGAGCAGCCTAAGAGGAAGGCAGAGTCCTGATGTTCTAACCAGGTGAGCTCACAGAGCGAAGGACTCGACTCTCAAATGAGAGGGGTTCAGATGCTCAAAAGGCAGCGGTGTGATCACAAGAGATCACTCCATGGTGAGCTGAGCACAGCTAGCTCACTCAAAAGTAACCCACCAGGAAGGCAGAAGATGGCACAGAAAGCTTGCATGACTGCTATCTGGAGCTCAAAGGCATGGAGGCCCCAATTCCAAAATAGGAGGAAAAATTAGATGCTCAATCTGTGAGTTGTGTGCTCATAGGTGGCCCTCTTTTGTGAGGGGAGCATAGTTAGCTCAACCAAAGAAGCAGCCTGCAAGGGAAGCACAAGGTTGCTCAACAACCTGGCATGACTGCGGACCAGAGCTAAATGGAGCCAAGGCCCAGTGGTCAAAATAGGAGAGGAACTCAGACGCTTGATTTGGGACCAGTGTGCACATAGGTGATCCTCTAAGGTGAGGGGAGCACTGCTAAGCTCAATCATCCAAGGAGAGCAGCCTTACAGTGAGGCAAAGAGAAGCTTATAAACTGAGAACTGCAGAGTGTCATTAAGGAGTGTTAAGCCACTCAACACCTCAGCGAGAGGAGCTCTAGCTCAGAGATCGTGCATGACGGTTGAGAGGTTGACTCAAATCTCAAGAGACCCCTCAGAACAAGTTGGTCCTTACCATCAGTAGTTGGTTGTGTGGGAGATATAAACTAACCAAAAACATCATAGGTCAAGCATGAGAGACTGTAATGCGAGCGCAGGAGGCTCCTACCTAACCTTGGTCAGGTGGGTGGCTTTATGGGAACTAAGGGGAGGAAGATGAGAGCAGATGTTAATACTCTTGGAGTGAGGTGATAAGATGACTCAAGTTTTACTCTGCTCACCTCCCTCAAATCTGGCTTGTTAGCTGAAGGCAGGGAAGGGCGCGAGTCACAACACTAGCATCCGTGCCTATCTTTGACTCTTAGATCGAGACGGGCCAGGATCCCTTTGTTCTTCAGGCTCAGACCAGGACCTTTGTGGAATGAAAGATTTAAAGGCAGCTGAGTCTTGGCCTCCTTAAACTTCTTGATCAAAAAGACGTCTTGACGGAAGTGTAGGAAAACTGGAGAAAAAGGAGAAAGCCATTCTCTTTCATCCCGATTTCCTCCAGGTTTTACCCACATATGCCTCTCTGTAACCACCATGGCCACCATAGATCTGCCAATGGCAGTGGTGGTCTGCTTAGTGGCATGGAGAGCGAGATCTGTGGTGTGACGCAACTCAGCCATCTCATCAGGTAAATAACAGATAAACAGATAAACCCTGATCTTTATCCAGGTCTTTCAACAGGTCAGCCTGATAAGCCTGAAACATCACCATAGTGTGCAACAAGGCTGCAGCCTGACATGCTGCTGTGTACGCCCTGCCATTCAAATGAGATGTATATCTTGAAAGAAGATCTCACACCCACAGAGAGATAGCAGGCCAGTGTCTCTTCAATAGAGGGGGAATCTTCTCATATCCGTTCTCATGCATCCCCTCAATACTGGCATTAAAAGTATGCTGAAGCCTATGGATGCGGGACGAAAACTGATTCTTTTCAAGCCTTCTTGATCTCCACATGGAGGTCAGGAAGAAATGGAAGGCTCACTTGAGTTGGAGGGTTTTGGTCAGAAAGATAACTCTCAACGAGGCGGCCTGCTTCCAGGGCAAGTCAAGCCTCGCAGTGGCACGTTCCATAACCTCAAGCAACTCCACGTATACAGGGCAGGAGGAATGAGAGGACTCAGTCTCAACTTTCTTCATCCTCATCTGACATCTCTTGCTCCTAAAGGCTTGGAGCCAGCAGAGAACTAGCAACTGGATCAGACAATGTAGGGGAAACAGCATGTTCATCCAGCAGCTCACTTTCATCTGTGACTGATGAGCGTGAAAGGGAAAGAACCTTTTTTAACTCTTGAGCCAGATCCACCTGTGATCCCCACAAGAACATTTTACTTTGTGCCTCAGCAATGGCGGGGTCCTGAACTGCAGGGAGCTGATTGTTGTCCCTCTTTCCTCGAAAAGAGAGACAAACGAGACTTGAGCCTTTTCTCCCTCGACGACATTGTGCACGCAAGCTCTTTGCCCAAACAAAAGACGCAAAGACAGTGTGTGTCATCAGGTGTCAAATAGCGAGGACATGGATCCACACACTTCCTTACTAGGAAAGGAGGTTCGCCATGGTAAAGAAAAATATTGTTCATACTGAAATGCACACTTCAAACAAAACTGAAGAGGATGACGTTCTCCTGGTGCCCTTTTATGCTGTGACCGTGACGTCATAGGCCAATGCAATTTTCATGTTTAGATATGTTAGTATGTTTTAGACACTTATCACGCTGAAGGCGTTTCCCAAAGTGACTTCTAGAGGAAGCAGTTCAAAATTCCCTCAGAAGGAAACAATAAATGCTTGCATTGATGGATGCTTGTGAGAGAGGGTTAGTAAGACATACTTGCAACTCTAGATTAACAACAGTTTTAAGACATTTTGAAAATTTAAAGATAGCACAGACACTGCAGGCTGCGTATTCGGGTGTACACATAAACTAAACTTTGGAGTAAAAACTGACTTGAAAATTGTTTTTAAGTTTGTGTGTGGGGTAAATTATATACTATACTATAGCTGATGCAACAGGTCTATTCTTTTTGATTGAGTGTCCACCTGCATTTCCCTACCCCCTAATGCCTGCTGTTGACCTCACACACACATACATACACATCTGATGGACTCTCCAGGGCCCAGGACCCCCCTCTGCCTGTCAGACCCTTCCCCCATGGGGAAGGGGAGGGGGCTCTTCACTGGAACTCTTGTACTCCCTTTCACAGCAGCCATCTGCAAGCAATCTGTCCAGTTTACCCATCTCCCCACTTCCTAAGACTCTCTCTGATTGATAGCCCCAAAAGGAGTCTTATGGCCCAAACTGCGGACACCAAATGTCCCTGTTCCCAATGCCATCATGATCCGATTACACGGCACATCAGTCCTTTATGTTTTACTGTACAGAACATGGCGTGAACTAAATACTCTGTCTTTGGTCCACATGTAGGGTTTATGTTATGAAAATTACCTTTTTTAAACTGTAAAGCAGCGATTTTACATAAAACTCTAATGATTTGGGTCAGATGTCCCAACCTAAAAGGCAGAATGGATAAGTGAGAGAATTCAAGACAATGAGGTAGCAGTAAAAAAAAGAATTACACATCAGCCGCAGGGGAAGGATCTGTTTCAGGCATGAGTTTGCAAAGGGAACAAACATGGCCTCTCATCCTACCATCCACATTAAGATGTTCACATATGCATTGCATATTTTAAACAAAGCCACTGCATTATTGGAGCTGACATCGAACATGTAATCTTGAATGCATTTGGTGCATCTGGAGATGTTCTTCTCTCAGACAAAGCCCACACATCCGCAGTGCCGGACAACATGTTGTTTGCCCCATATCTCTCTTCCTATTTTGTGTATGTGTGTGTGTCTGTGTCTGTGTGTGTGTGTGTGTGTGTGTGTGAGAGAGAGAGAGAGAGAGAGAGAGCGAGAGAGATCGCAGAAAAGATCTAGAGTGCATGTATGTGCTCATATGTGAACTTGTGCATGCATGAGTGCAGATAATCTCAAGAATGCTGCCGTCTTGTCACGCTATTGCTGTGTTTTGCCGCATCTGTAGGCCAGCTAAATTGAGCGGAGACATTTCACTGCTCACCTATCTCACCACCGTGTTTGTTTTCCAGTAGGTCGTCTGGTCTGAAATCAGAGAGTTCCAGAAGATGAGGCAGTAGCACAAAACACGGTGGGAAGGTATCTGTTCACTGCTGGAAGATTACAACGAAGGATTCTGAGAAATTATTAAGAGGTTCCTTAAGAAAAAAAAAAAAGAAGAAAAAAAGATGAAAATGATATCATGGAGCCAAAATATTTGCACTTTCTCCTCCCATTGTTAGACATGTTATTATGTCCTTTGTGTTGTAAACGTCTTATTAATATGACTATAATATGATAACAGACTGTAAGAGTGAATGATTACCTGCTTCCATCCACATTTTTAGCACATCCACGCTCAATCCAGACAGTATTATAGTTGTGTTGTCATTTGTCATAAAAAAAGCATTCTGTTTTGAAATTAGATTGTCTTTAAATGCCTCTTCTTCAGATTGCTGTTGTTTTTGATAATGTCCACTCAAGCAGAATGTTTGCTTCTTTGTTCACCTTGGCAACAGAACTAATGGAGCATTGATAGTGATAAAGAAATGGAGCGAAATCGTTTCTGTCAACAAACATTAGCTACGGTCTCTCAGACCTGCACCTCAGTACACTAGTGATGTACACATAACCATCGCCTGAGAATTAGCAGTAAGTTCCACATGGTTTGTTTAGAAGTCAGAGGTCAAAAACACTATCACGCAAAATTACTTTTGTAAATGTCACAAAACACTTCACTTAACTTTACTAGCTTCAGATGGATTATTCAATAAGTACATGGTGTGTCTCACATGGTGTTCTTTTATTGTTGTTGTTTGTTTTTTTAGTTTTTTTTTTCTCGTAATGCCTCCATCAAATCTTGAACCTTCGAATTATAAATACTACAGTAAAAATGAGTGTTGTAAGTGCCATCACTATTACTTTTTTCGGAGATGGGTATTTGCCTTTTTTTTTTTTTTTGTAGGATTCCATTTTTCTTCTCTGGCTAGAAGACAATTGTATAAATCAGGCGGTTTGTGTAGGTCTTACGATAATTCAGTGTAAAAAAAAAAAATATATATATGTTGCAAAGTCTCTGAGCTTATGTCCTGTCTGGTGTGATTTATTGTTAAGCATCTGTGTTAGCTGGAGTGTGTTTAGTAGCAAAGATTTGTTTCTCAGCCAAGGTAATCAACTGTACTTATGTTGCAGGAATGACTATTAGAAAAGGGTAATTGATTTAAATGTAAATGTTCAAATTGTGATTAAAGTTAACTTCTGTGTCATCATTGACTGGGCTTTGATAATGGTAATTTCTTGTTGATTCTAAAAGTGAAACGTCCAACTCTTGCAAGAAAACAAAATTTGAGATATAAATATGTGTACCCATTATTTTGATGACTATACATTTCCACTTTAGGAAATATTTGTTTTGTGGCTCTTTGTGTTTGATCCACCCCCTGCACCCCCTTCATGTACGTATGTGTGTGAGTGTTTTATCTTTGTGTGTGTGTGTGTGTGTTTGCTTGTTGCCATGTACTTGGAAGCCATTACTTTGGCTTAAAAATTAAATTAGTCAAGTTGTAAATATTTATCATACTGTAAGTGCTTTTTTGTTTTGTTTTATTTTTTCTTCAATTCACTCTTAAAACAGTGCTTAGCAAACTCTGGATGTGATGACAGCATCAGTTAGATTATATAGCAGATTAAATTGTTAGTAGGCAGTACAAATCATAACATTTATTTTTCTTTTTTGTTGTTGTTTATTTTTCTTTTTTTTTAAGTCTGCTCATCACTATGTAAAAATGAGAGTCCGTGACAATACACAAAAGCAAAAAAAAAAAGCTGCCTGCTTGTTTTTTTTTTTTTTACATTTCCTGATTAAGTGCGCCATCATAATGTAGAAATGACAGCGAGTGACAAAATACACACATACAAATCTAACTGCTTGTTTGCTTGTTTTGTGGCCTAATGTTGTACATATTTTGCTCATTGTAAATCAAATTATATATTTTCTTTTGAAAAAAAAAAACAGTACTTTTAAAAAGACTTCTGCATATGGATGTAATATACTTTAAAATAATATACTTAAGTGTGAACTGGCTGTAATGTTTTTGAACACTTAATTGCATTTGCAATTAAATAAAAATGCATTATTGTGTTAAGACAATTATTGATACACTTTAATATACAAATTTTCATTTGATATTACAAATTTCAATTTTAAAATGGTCATAAAGGTGTGCTCGCAGGTACTTTGTATTGTATAGCCACACACACACACACAAACATATATTACAACAAGCATGTTCCGTTCAAGTAAGCACATATTTATCAATAGTGTTAGATAACATCAGGACACATAGCTTTGAAAAATGCATTTAATGTGCAACATTTCATGAAAGACTCATATGATAAGAAAGTGTAACATTTCACCTTTAAGTAAATTTAATCTTTTTATGCGGGTCTGAGAATTAACAGTTCACATTCAGTAATGGTTCAGAAATTGGGTATGTCAATAGTAGTCTTGGGACAGAGAAGCAAACACACCCTTGTTCACAGCTGCCGCCCAT
The DNA here is from genome assembly GCF_003368295.1 of Carassius auratus. Taxonomy (NCBI): domain Eukaryota; kingdom Metazoa; phylum Chordata; class Actinopteri; order Cypriniformes; family Cyprinidae; genus Carassius; species Carassius auratus. The sequence continues at coordinate 4,960,617 of NC_039259.1, read as the reverse complement.
TTTCTCTTTTACGCCCACCTGAAACGCAGGTCCATGTGTCCCCTGAAGTACTTCCAGACCTCAGCTGAGGCCTCATCACATTTTAAATGTTTCAAATTGTTCGAGCTGTAATCACGGCCAGTCAAACAAGGGAACCAATGTGGAGGGAGGCACGGATTACTGTTAATATCACAGATAGACAGAAGGTGCCTCAAAAGAAAGGTATTTGAGCCTAGAAAATTGGCTTAAACCATCACCATTCCAGTATGGCCTTTTCGGCAGCAGAAAAGATGAGGCCACACGTTCAGAATGTATGAAATGGCAATGAAAGCAAGAAACTCCATGTTCCCAGGTGCATAACTGGTCAGATAGTGATACATATCGATCAAGGACTGATCCAAAGAGGACATGAGATCATTGTTGAAATACAGTAGAGCAATGAGGTACCAAAGTTTAACCTCCCCATTGAAGCAGGAGCACAGTGTTCTTGAGGACAAGGACAGTGTCAGAGGTTGGGTCAAGGATTTTGGCGATGGGGTTAGGGGTTGGCAGAAATGAAATAAGGGTTGTAAAGCAGCTGGGATACATGTGTCTAACACTGACGCATGTGGCATTTGACTTTCAGTGTGAAGTTCAAAAGAATTGTATAATGACGCAGCTGCTTAGGGATGTGTACATGAAAGAGCGCGAGCGCGGGTGTTTCTGCGGAGGAGGATAATAGATTTCCATTGTTCTTAAAGATCTGTTGACTCAAAGCATGTCAGAATGTCCTGTTGAGAGGTTCCATGCTGTGCTAAGTAACTTCAGCCTTACTTTATTTATTAAAATATAGTAAATTAAGTTGTAAGTGATTGAGTAGGAACATGTTCATGTTAATGAAGGATGAATGTTTGCTGTAAGTAGTCATTTATTAGACTTAATTATTCATCGAATTCTGTTCATTACAGGTTCACATTGGTGACCCTTTTGGTTTTCTGCTTGCAGGAATCGAATCAGCAACCTTCTGATTACACACACACACACACACACACACACACATATATATATATATATGTATACAGTGTTGGGTAAGTTACACTGAAAAAGTAATTAATTACTAGTTACTAATTACATCTTCATCAGTGTAATTAGATTACTGTACAATTTACTCTCTCTCTTTGAAATGTATTTAATTACTTATTACTAATTACTTTTTTTTTTACTATTCTTAAATGATTACACATTAGACTAGGGTTCATTTCTCACTATTAAGTCGCTATTAACTATGACTCTTTCCTCAAAATACTCCTAATTGTTAAGTTTAAGAATTGGGTAGGATTAAACATTTAGAATAAGGTCTTGCAGAATAAGACATTAAAACATGTTTTTTAAGTAATAATAAACAGTCAATATCCCAGTAATATTTCTGCAAATATGCAACTAGTTAATAGTGAGAATTGGACACTAAGGAGTAACCAGTATTATGATAAACTCACCAACATATTTAAAGTGAGACTGGTAGTTAAAAAGCATGCATTTTAAGGCTAGACTAAATTTTGATGTTAAATCCACTATTGTATAGTGTATTAATATTCTATAGTACATGCACAGTATTACGTTCAATTGCATAAGAAGTAACTCATTAAATTAATCAAAATTTTTTTTTTTTTTTTTTTTTTGAAGGTTGCTACACACTATATGATACCGAATTTTAATGACAAATACAATAAAATAAAATAAAATAAAATAAACCAAGCATTTAATTAGTGCTGCACAAGTTTTGGCGAGACTTTTGGTTTAATTTCTTTCTTTCTTTCTTAATAACCTGAAAGTCTTACATATGTACAGTATATGTACCATTCAGGAATTGAAATAACATTTTAAAAAACATTCTTAGTTCAATACTAAATGTTTATTAATGAACAAAGAATTTTTTATTTTTGTTTTTTTTTTTATCACAAATTCATTTCAGCAGTCTATTATATGATCTACAGAAAAGTCTTTCATTATGGTACACAAGACTCCTTTTGAGGGGAAACAAGTAAACAGATTTGATTAAAAGAAATGGGCCATTTCATGTGTTGTATGCATTATTTTGTCAGATTCAGTCCAATTGTTGTGATTTACTAGTTTCAGCCCTTGTGTGAAATGAGGATCTTGCATAAGCCGTTCTGCACATGTGCAAACCTCTGCAAGCCATTATAAAGCACATTAGAGCTCATGAAGGCCAGTCATTTAGACAATAATGCCCTTAATAGTTAAAGCAAAATAGCATGTGAAATTGGAAAGGGGCTTGTTAGGTCTTGCAGTGTGAGCCATTTGTGTCTAACACACTGCTGTCTGTCTGGAGCAGCACCTGCCAAACAGCCCGTGCTCTCAGGGCCAGGGGTCACCTGCCAGGAGGCCTAGCAGTGAGGTCAAAGGTCAAATCTCAGACGGGCATGTGTGATTGAGAACACAGCTGGACTAATCAGGGCAGGTGTCTGTCCCTTCTTTACCCTTCATCTCGATCAGAATAAAATACTATTGCTCACTGTGTAGAGCACAGTATATTAAAAGTGACTGTTAAAAGTATGTAAAGCATTTTTATACCTCATTATGATGTCCACATAATTCAGCATGAATTTCCAGCTAGGTTGCAAATAAAATATATTTATCTTTATATATATATATATATATATATATATATATATATATATATATATATATATATATATATATATATATACATACAGATAATCAAAACAAACATTGTAATTATTTTGTCCAGTCAAATAATGTGTCACTTTTGTGTTAATTCTTTGATTCATTCATCACAATGAAAATAAAAGATCAAGTTGAATATAATATTACATCTTGGCATTGAACTAATCTCTCTCTCTCTCACACACACACACACACACACACACACACACACACATATATATATATATATATATATATATATATATATATATATATATATATATATATATAATAACTAATAACAGAGCACCAGTAATCATTGATAATTATTACCCATTAAATCAGGATATTAAAATTATTTCTGACGGATCACGCGTCTCAAATGACTGGAGTAAAAATGCATTAAAGGAATAAATAACATTTATATATATATATATATATATATATATATATATATATATATACAATAAAAGAAGTGTTTGGTAATTGGTCATTAGTGAATTCTATGTATAAAGAATTTTTCATTCTCTGGACAGTGTACTCTAAACAAGACTAAAGCTCTCTCTGTCTTATAAATATAATGTGAGTAAGAAATTATCTGATTTTGATAGAGAGCTAATTTTGTACATTTAATGCAAACTCACTTGGGACTTCGTGCTCCTTTGGAATCAGCTTCAGGACATCTGTATTTTATTATAGTTTGGATTCAAAGAGACTGTATTCTGATTGACTCCTAACTCCCCATTTATGGCTATGGATCAACAATTTCACCAGCGCTGCCAGTTTGGAAAGTAAGGGAAAAGTTTCCTGCTTATGAATTTCAGTCATTTCTGTTGTAAAAAAAAAAAAAAAAAAAAGATATATTGGGTACATGGCCAGGCGTTTTTGTTCACGTAATCCCCTTTCTTTGCAAATCATTAACCTTAGACCAGCCTCATTTCTAACTAGGAGTACTACAAAAAAATTCTAGATTAAAGACATACATTCATAATTGTTTGGGGTTTAGTTTTTTATATGTTAAAGCTCATAAATAAGAAAAGCCAATGAATATAATGCATGTATGGTCTATTAAAATTAAACAACAGCAACTTTACTGTACACCCATGCCAGTATTTATCGAAGGGTTAGTCATTCTGTGTGAACGTGGGCCCCCTGCTGGGCAACAATTGAAAAAACATGAGTCCAATTTTACTGTTGGCCTGTGAGAGGAGAATAAATTCAACGTAATGGTATGCTAAAATACCAGCTTTCTTAAAAAACGGTGAGACAGTTGAATCTGAATTTAATTTCAAGTGATCTAAACACATTGAAACACAAGAGCAGCCAAATGACGTTGTTTCTGCGCTAAAAGCACTGAGTCACATGTTCGGGAGAGGAGGGCTGCAATGCGGCCTGGTTTACCTGGAACTCAGCAGGCCCGAGGGCAAACAGAGGGCACTTTAACTTTACAGTGTTTTTACCCAGTTTTATTGTCTTGCTGTTTTCTGCCCACTTGTGATGTGGTCTGTGCGCAGGAATGCCTCTTCACCTCTGTTCATTACTCCACTCCCCTTTTTATTCCCTTGGATTGGCTGCACATATGAAGTAAGCTACCCTGGGAATTCTTTGCCTCCCAATTGGCTTCACCTCAGTGCAAATGAAGTGTACAGTAAATCATGTTCTGAAGTCTTAATGAGTAGGTAAATCTGGCTACAGTTGAAACAGCCCACATGTTCACTTTAAATTGTTTTGTTCTCTGTAGTAGTATGTTTTACACTGTAGCTCCCTGAGAGGATTGCTTGTCTTATAGTTAAAATGTAATTCAATGGTAAAAGTGGGACCTGTAAAAGTGTAGATTGAGACCAAAGTTTGTAAATACATGCATTTGAAAACATGTTTCTCTTTTATTATACAAGGAGCCTTGAACTTTGAGCCTTGTTATTACTCATTATTAATACTTAGTCATTATTTTATTTTATTTTTTATTATGTATTAAATTCATGAAATCTGAAATTTTAATTTGAATGTATTTCACTGTTAACAAGTACTGCTGGTTACAGAAAATATGTTGTTGTAAATCCTTATTTATTATTATTATTATTATTATTATTTCCTAAGTGAACACAAAATGAGTTTTTGTAGAATCTTCATATGGCTCTTTTCCATATACAGTTCATAATAAATACACAATATCTTAGTTTTTTTGTTTTTTGTTTTGTGGTGCATTACTTTACATTTACTAATAATCACTTCGTTATGATCCAGTCAGTTGTAACATACAAAATTTGGCTTTACACTCTTAAAAATAAAGGTTCCACGAGGGCGTTTTTGCAGTGATGCCATAGAAGAACAATTCTGGTTCCCAAAATGACCTTTCAGTGAACAGTTCCTAAAATAACCATGAACATTTTTTTAAATATAATATTAAAAAAAAACTCTTCTGCACTAGGATGGCTCCAGTGATGTTCAAGTTTCTTCATAGGACCACTAATGCCACTAAAGAACCTTTATTTTTAAAAGTTTAGAATGTGTTTCTTTTATTTATCGCTATAATATGAAGATTAATATCACAGTTGCATACTATAGAAAATTATAATCCAATAATTCAACTGGTAAATTCACAAATTTTCACTTGATATGGGCAGAAATACAAAAAAAGGGACAGAATATGGCAAAGGACTGTGTACAAGGTGCAAACTCCACCCACAGGAAATACAATGGTAACGCATAACTAGAACTTCATCTGTCTAGAACTGCAGCTAATTAAAAACGGAGAGATTAGTCAACATGGATTGATGCTGTTGACAGAACATTCCTTTTGCAGCATTTAATTTTGCACTATAATGGTGCTTAAATTTGAAACACTCTGCATTCAATTGAAAACAGCTTTGAAACAGTTGTGTATACTGAAGCCGTTCAAACACTCACACATAAACTGAACTACAGTATACCCTAAAAGTTGTGAATTGTTACATGTTCCTGTGAAATGTATTAGATCTGGGCTGACTCACTCACATAGGATAATGCATATACACTAACAATACAGCTCTCCTTGCTGAGTGTGATGTAGTTGCTACAGCAATGCTAAACAGAACCTTTATTTATATAGTGCTTTTAACAATTCAGATTGTGTCAAAGTACTTTACAGTATTACATATGAAAATAGTGTGTCAGTGAGCTTATTCAAATACTGAGGTTCTAAACCACTTAAGGCTTTATAAGTAATAAGCCAGATTTTCAAATCTATATTATGCTTAATTGGGAGCCAGTGCAGTGTTGACAGAAACGGGCTAATATGGTCATACTTCCTGGTTCTAGTAAGGAGCTCTAGCGGATGCATTTTATTAAGCGTGCAGAACAACTACCCAATAAAGCATTACAATAATCTAACCTTAAGATCATGGACAAAATTAATTATCGTTGCTGCATTTGACATTGAGAGCAAAGGTCATAATTTAGATACATTTTTGAGATGGAAAAATGCAGTACTAGAAATGTGCTTTCAAAGGCAAGATTGCTATAACACACCTAGGTTTCTAACTAATGACTAAGAATTGACAGAGCAGCCCAAAAGTGTAAGACAGTGTTCTAGGTAGAGGTTTTAGGTCCGATTATTAACAACTCTATTTTTTCAGAATTAAGCTGTAAGAAATTACTTGTCGTCCAGTTGTTTATATCAGCTATGCATTCCTTTAGTTTTTAAAATTGCTATGTTTTGCCAGGCCGCAAAGTTATATAAAGCTGAGTGTCATTAGCATAAAAGTGAAAGCTAACATTGTGTGTCTTGACGATATCTCCCAGGGGTCACATCTAAAGCATTAAAAGTATTGGCCCAAGTACCGACCCTTGAGGTACTCCATACTGCACATTTGATAGATATGATACATTTCATTCACTGCTACAGGTTGATGGCGGCCAGATACATCTGATTTGAACCATGCTAATTCACTTCTCACATTCTCTAAGAAGGAACATAATTGGGAGGATACTGCCTTTTCTAGTATCTTGGACAGAAAAGGAAGATTCAAACAGCCATGTCAGTTATTTTGCACTAAGCAATATGAGCCAACCATTGACAATATCTTGCATTCACACACACATAATGTACGAAATTGTCTGGCACTAATAAAATGCTTATTATATTATCATCTACATCATTATATTTACACATGTATTATATACATGTATTATACATGTATTTACATGCAATTAAAAAATAATATTACTTGAAATTATTATTATATTAGAATTTATCATTAAATGACTACTTTTAATGTTAGCAACAACAACAACAACAAAATGATGATCTATGCTATACAGCACATAAGAATATTCAAATAAAACTTGTATTTATTTCTATGTATGTTTGTTCCTTCTTTCATTTGTTTGTTTGTTTATTTGACTGTTTTTATTTAAATATAATTGGTCACAGATTTGATTCGCTTAAGTAAATTCTTTAGTTTGCTTAAAATAAAATTGTAACTTTTTTAAGTCATCTTTATCAGACATATTATATATATATATATATATATATATATATATATATATATATATATATATATATATATATATATATATATATATATATATATATATATATATATAATAAATAAGGTTTTGAAAATTAACTGTAGTAAGTTATAAAGTCATATCATCAGGTTATTGAATTCCACTATTTTGTCTCTATTTCACTGCATTGAATAAAAGAAAATAAACATTTAAATGACACATACAAGAAATGTAACTTTATTTGAACAAAACAACATTAGACCCCATCCAATAGATTCTGTTTCTCCAAACAAAACAATATTGTTGATAATAACACTGCACTGAAGCATGCACTGTAGAATGAAAATGTAATGTGTGTGTGACAGTTTTTTTTTTCTTTAAATTGTTTTAGTAGTATTATCAATTTATGTTTTCTGATTTTATTCATGCAGTAGTTTTTTTAAGGGTTAGTTATTTATTGTACTTATTTATGTTAATGTTTGAGGTTTGTGTGTTAAGTGGTGTTATCTATGTTAACAATGCATTTGAATGTAATACTGATAAGTCAAAGTCAAAGTCTGCTTTATTGTCAATTCTTCCACATGTACAGCACATACATACAAAGAATTAAATAAAGCAGCACAAAGCACATAGCAGATAGAGTGCAAACCAGTGAAAGGAAACCAGTGATAAATACACTAAAATACATCAAATGTATTCTATGGGAAAATATCTCTTATGCTGGCCCCTGGTAAAAGGTCCAGAGCTCAATGAGCAGCAAAGGCTCATCGCTGCAATTCCATCAGACCCAGCTCAAATTCACCAGGCCAGTGTGAGTTCAGCGTGGCTCCCAGGGGTCCCAGAGACGTTGGTGTGAGTCCTGGTAGGTGCAGGGGTGTGAGGGACGGCTCAGAGTGGGTGAAAGGGGAGGAAAATGAGAAGTCGTGGGAATGTGTTGGGTGTGGGGGGTTTCAGAGACAGTTTGGGATAGATGGATGCCATTCTGCAGAACGCCGGTCTCTGATGGTGCTAGTGAACAGTGAGGTGTAATTTCATGGATGAAGTCAAGGCATTCACAGGAGGTGCCAGGGAACAGTGAGGACATTTTTGAGCCGCCGTCAGACACTTCTGAGCAGAGCTGTTGGCAACTGTTCCTGACTATTATATACCGGTAAGTGATATGTCATTCTGTTATTGAAGAGAACTGGCCAGATACTTCACTTGATTATTGTTAGAATAAAATACAGCATCTATATGTAATATAGTACAGTGATATTAGTCGTTTGAATAGTTTGAAACGGTACTGACTGGACAGTGCTCTTGATGCTCATGGTTCATGTCACATGACGGGAAGGGTTATTATCATTAACTAAAACTAAAACCATAAAAAAATGGTTTAGTTTATATATATATATATCAGTGGCGTAGGCAGAAATTGTATTTTGGGCGGGCCATTAAAAAAGTGGGTGGGCCTATAGTTTTTCCTAGAAAAAATATGACTTAAATAACCTTAGAGAGTGGAAAAAAGAATAGAAAAACTGCAAAAACAGTTACACCTTTATTTTGCAATATTCGGCAAAGGCAATAACAAAACACTGTCTAATCATCATGTTCAACCAACAGAGCTCAATAAAGGCTGGACAAACCACCAGCATAGACAATAACCTGTCTATTTCATTCAAGTTACTCAGCAGTGCAGACAGTTCACCCGAAAATATAGGCTAAAAGTAAAAGAAATTAAAATAATGAAAACTCAGCAGAGCATGGTTTGAAATAAATAACAACACGCTCCCTAATTTCTGTTAAATCAACCATATACAATGCAATGGTGGAAATTAAACTTTTGTGCCAAAAAAATAGCAACTCATTTAAACAATGTAGAAATACTTTCAGATTGGGTTGTGAAGGTGGTTCATCTATTGCAGTTAGATCGGCGGGTAAACCCGCGTCAGGCTGACCGGGAGAGAGCACTGGCACTGCCGCCAGGGAGCACGCGGCGGCCGCCACCGGCGCCTGACTAGCCTTCTTGTGGGTTAATGAGTCTGAAGAGCTGGGCTGGGTGGACTCGACAGATGAAGGCAGTGGCGTGTCTTCTTCCTCAACTCTTTTTTTTTAATTTAAATAAAACATTAAAGAAACTTGTTTAGCCATTATTATGGCGATGTTAATACATTGGCTAAAGGCCGCCAGAGCCCGCCGCTCAGAGAGTCTTCCTGTCGCCCTAGCAACCATAGCAACCAATTAGGCCTAGGTTCAGGAGGGACGCTTTCTACAACTTGCTTCAACAATTCCATTTTATTCGGAAAACAAATTAAACACACACACACACCAGTCAACAATAAATCAGGTTTATATTAATATATTTTCTTAAATACATTTGAATAATAAAAATAAACTAAAAATGTATTTTAATCAAACTTGCCTGGGCGGGCCAGTGAGTAATGTGGGCGGGCCAGTGCCGCCCTGGCCCATTACTGGCTACGCGCCTGATATATATATATATATATATATATATATATATTATATATATCAGCACACAAACTAAACACTTGAGCAACATAAAATTGGTCCAACAAGGAGCAAAGGCAACTCATTAAAATTTTATAAAACAAGTGAATAAATTCATGACAAAAAAAATCTGTTAAAACTTTTTTTTCCTTTCATTCAGGTGTTAAGATTCATTCAGAGGCAATGACTTTGAAGGAGGTTAGTGCATATCAGCAGCTCTGTTATTCCATTCTTTCATC